>NW_028317961.1:5394375-5695000 GCF_062004578.1 Staurois parvus | reverse complement strand
TTACTATGAGGAATGAATTACTATGGGGGATGAATTACTATGGGGGATGAATTACTATATGGGGGATGAATTACTATGGGGGATGAATTACTATGGGGGATGAATCACTATATGGGGGATGAATTACTATGGGGGATGAATTACTATGGGGGATGAATTACTATATGGGGGATTAATTACTATATGGGGGATGAATTACTATGGGGGATGAATTACTATATGGGGGATGAATTACTATATGGGGGATGAATTACTATGGGGGATGAATTACTATGGGGGATGAATTACTATATGGGGGATTAATTACTATATGGGGGATGAATTACTATGGGGGATGAATTACTATGGGGGATGAATTACTATAAAAACTTATTGAAACTAAAAACAGTGTACCATCCTATGTATTTTCAGTTTTAAAAATGTGGCTCTCAAAATAAATTTCAATCGTGGTTTTGGCGAGATTTGGCCAAAAGGTTGCCCACCACTGGCCTATACTAATAATAAATATATTTTACATTAGGAATAGCACCAAAAGAAAATACTCATCAACTGCATAGCTAGGCTGATAGAGTTCAAAGAATCCTTAGGACACCCCTACACAGCTCAGGTACATAAGGGACATCAACTTCAGACAGTTTCAGGATTTCTAGCTGATATGATGATAAAGCAAGCTGTGGTCTAATCCTCAAAAAGCTGTTAAAGCTGGAATGTATGCAGCCTTAAACCAGAGTTAAACTGCTATCTTGGAGAATCTATGTAGACATGCAGCCTCCATCCATAGAAGGATGGAAATAGTTACCCAGAAGTTAGCAATTGCTATTTAAATCATGAAGCCACCTGCAAAAAGTGATCACAGATATTTTGCGGTCATGCCATAATGCATGCACAGAAAAACATCCACATCGGGTGTTTTCAATTAGTTGGTCTCTAGACTGACTCACCTCTACAAACAAAATCATAATTAACACAGCAGTCATTTGTGTCTTTACAGTCATCTGAGCAGGAGCACAGACTGCCATGCAACCTCTTCTCTCCACATCGTAACTTGTCACACGTCCAGATGTAAGCTGCACAACAAATCACACCAATTAAAGAATCAATGAGTACACTTCGTCTTTTCAGTGGGTAACTTCACTTTATATAGTGTTTCTTTTTCATTGCATAACTGAGGTAGATTTATAATTAGTTATAAAAGAATTAGTAGACAGTAAGAGAGAAGGTAGAAATCTTCCCTAGCAAAAAAGTAAAGGTAAAGCAACTAAAAGGTTCCTGCAACCTCCAAAACCCTCCTGTCAGGGCGGAATGCCAGACTGTTCCAACAAATAAAGCTTTGGCACTTCCTTCCTTGGGTCCTGTGCCAAATGGCTGCCCCACTACATACTGACCACAGGGGTGCTCGCTTTTGACCTAGTGTATATAAAGCATTCTCCGATTGGCTGCACCTACACTTTAAGGGGTTAGTTCTACTTTAACCACTTCAACCCCAGAAGGTTTTCCCCCCTTCCTGACCATGCCATTTTATGCTATTCAGCACTGCGCTATTCAACTGGTAATTGCGTGGTCCAGCAACACTGCACCCAAATGAAATGTATGTCCATGTTCTTTTTTTTCACATAGAGCTTTCTTTTGGTGGTATCTGATCACCACTGAGTTTATTTTTTGTGATATAAAGGAAAAAAGACCAAATATTTTGAAAAAAACAATATTTTCTACTTATTGTTATAAAAAATATCCAATAAACTCAAATTCAAGCATAAATTAAGGCCAAAATTTATGCTGCTACATGTCTTTGCAAACAAAAATCCAAATACTATATTAAATTGGTTTGTGTGAAAGTTATAGCATCTACAAAATATGGTATGTACAGTATATTGGAATTTAAGCAACTTTTACCTTCTGACTGCCTATCACATTTCTTGAGGTGCTAAAATACCAGGGCAGTACATAATCCCCCCAAATGACCCCTTTTTGGAAAGTAGACATCCCAAGGAACTTGCTGAGAGTCATGTTGAGTCCATGGAAGATTTTATTTTTTTGCCACAAATGACAAAGTTGTTTTTACACAGAGTTGTCACTTAAATGATATATTGCCCACACATGCCATGGGTATAAGTGAAATAACACCCCAAAACACATTTTGCTACTTCTGCCAAGTATGGGGATACTTTTTGCAGCCTAGCCACATACAGGCCCCCGAAATCCAATGACCAACTTCAAGTTTTCAAAGGGCATTTACTCATGCCACTTGTTGATTTTTTTTTATTATTTATTTTGCTTTTTTTTACACTGTCCCTTTCATTTTTTTTATCTCTTTTATTGTTGTCAACGGGGATGTAAATATCCCCCGTGATAGCAATAAGCAGTGACAGGTACTCTTTTCTGAGAAATCTGAGGTCTATTAGACTCTAGATCTCTCCTCCCTTAAAGCATCTGCTAACACTAAGATAGGTGCGACCAGATGCTTTCCCAATTTTAAAATACTGTAGCAATGTTCATATTTGTTGTAACCTAAATGATGAAACGCTCATTGCTACTGGTTTCTTAGACCATTGAGATGATTCAAGCCATTCCGGGGGGGGGGGGGGAGTCCCATCCCGCTGCTTGTAAAAGAGATCCAACGGTTAATTAGCCGCTAACATTGCTTTTACATGAAAGCCAACCACCAGCTGCAATACCAGGATGATGCCATCATTATGGTATTAACCAGTCAGTGATGTACCAGTACATTGCTGGTCCATGTTGGGCATATATGTAACAGCAGGGAACATAGGCATATGATGAATCGGATCTGTGGACAATATGGCCACAATTCATTCTTTTTTGTAATGCCCATGTTGAGGGTTAAGCCAAAAAAGTTCTAAATTTGGAAACCGTGATAGGTTCCATTGTCTGACAAGAGTTGAATTTGTGTGGACGGTGATGTATTGTTGTGCGTATAAATTGCTTTGGCCCATAATCAATTATCTTCCACAAAAAACAACGGAGGGGCTAAACGCTAGGGCTGATCCTGCTAACACTGCATTTTTGGGGGCACTATATTAAGGGGACACTAGTATAGTTCTGTTTGTGAGCAATATATTGTCCATACAAACACTATACTAGAATTGGGGATGATCAGCGACCTATAGCATGAGTGTGACAGTGTGCGGGCAATCTTGCTGAGCCTAGCTGGGAGGGTTGCTAACTAACCCTGACACTAGCTGATGTCAGTAGTGGCACTAATACAGTGATCTCTATACTGACACTGTACTAATGGTACTGGCTGGGTGACAGGGTGATCAAAGGGTTAATAGGGGCAATCAAAGGGTTAAATATGCTATACTAACGTGTGTAAAATGTAGTGCTTGTTTAGTGCTCTGCTGTTTTTAAGAAGTTCAAGTTCTCCAGCAGAATGTATCTGTTTACATGGATGAGGCATTCCATTTACCACTGGAAGGGATGATTAAAATGATCTGCTTTTATTTATCCATGTAAAATGTTTATCCTAAAAGGAGCAAAACTGTTTTCTGTAACTGACTACAACGTGTGAGCTGGAGTTTGGCTTCAATTTATTGTTGCACTCAAATCTGCCAATGCAGTAGGTGTGTTACTGGCCAGATCACCAGGTGAAGAAAGAAAGAGAAAAAAGGAAAAATGATGCACCACATCTAATGATTGGCAAGGTGCAATATAATACTTTATTGTTTTGGCGTTTAATACTGCTTTAAAGAGCAATTCCAGGCAAGTGAAAGCATTTAGTGAGCTATTGCTAACCAGTAAAGAAAGCAACTTAGCCAGTTTTCTTAGTTTACCTAAATCTTGGGGCTTGTTCACACTTGACTAAATTTCTAACTTTTACCAAATGCTCCTATAGCTTTAGTACAGGCGTTCGACAGGCTTTAATGGGCTTTAGTATGGGCGTTAGACTGGCTTTATTGGGCTTCATTATGGGCGTTAGACTGGCTTTATTGGGCTTTAGTATGGGCGTTAGACTGGCTTTAATGGGCTTTAGTATGGGCGTTAGACTGGCTTTATTGCGCTTTAGTACAGGCGTTCGACAGGCTGTAATGGGCTTTAGTATTTGCGTTAGACTGGCTTTATTGGGCTTAGTACGGGCATTAGACTGGCTTTATTGGGCTTTAGTACGGGCGTTAGACTGGCTTTATTGGGCTTTAGTATTTGCGTTAGACTGGCTTTATTGGGCTTTAGTACGGGCATTAGACTGGCTTTATTGGGCTTTAGTACGGGCGTTAGACTGGCTTTATTGGGCTTTAGTATGGGCGTTAGACTGGCTTTATTGGGCTTTAGTATGGGCGTTAGACTGGCTTTATTGGGCTTTAGTATGGGCTTTCGACTGGCTTTAATGGGCTTTAGTATGGGCGTTAGACTGGCTTTATTGGGCTTTAGTATGGGCGTTAGACTGGCTTTATTGGGCTTTAGTATGGGCGTTAGACTGGCTTTATTGGGCTTTAGTATGGGCGTTAGACTGGCTTTAATGGGCTTTAGTATGGGCGTTAGACTGGCTTTATTGGGCTTTAGTATGGGCGTTAGATTGGCTTTATTGGGCTTTAGTATGGGCGTTAGACTGGCTTAAATGGGCTTTATTATGGGCGTTAGACTGGCTTTATTGGGCTTTAGTATGGGCGTTAGACTGGCTTTAATGGGCTTTAGTATGGGCGTTAGACTGGCTTTATTGGGCTTTAGTATGGGCGTTAGATTGGCTTTATTGGGCTTTAGTATGGGCGTTAGACTGGCTTTAATGGGCTTTAGTATGGGTGTTAGACTGGCTTTTTGCAAGTGTTAAAAACGCTCCCCAAACACCCTATGTGCAGTTTTGAAGTGTTTTTTAAGCATTTGACAAGCGTTAAGCCACACCACAAACTATATAAACTGTGATCTTATTAACGCTCCACAACCGCACCGCAAATGCCCCGCAAACACCTGCCAGGGAGTTTGAGAAGCATCACCATAGAGCTGAATAGGAGGCATTAAAAGGCTTCAAACTCCTCCTGACTCGAAACGAGGCTTCAATTTTGAAACAATGTGACACTAACGCTTCATGTTTTGATAATGTGAACAGCACCTTGTGCTGCCCATAGTATTATTTGCATAGGCATTTTAGGAGCATTAAAAATGCCTCTCAAACACCTGATTTCAATGCTAGTGTTAACCTAGGCCTAACTTCTGTGTAAGAAAATTAAGTACATGTGGCATGATCAAGGGTTGCAGGAATCTCTTTTCATGTCTCTCTGCCTCCTGCATCACCAATCACATTCACATTTTTTTCACCTTTGTTTTTTATACATCAGCCTTTTTTGTGTGTGAGGCAGCAACAAGGTAGGTTACAGAATCGCCATCAGATGTGTCCCAGCAGGATTACTGGATTACAAATAAAAGAATAGGATGCAGCATGGAAATGTCTAAATGAAAAACACAAACTGTTCAGCAGGTTTGTATCAGCTTCTTTACCTGGTTTTATGCATACATCTTCATAATCTATACAGCAGTTTCCAAGCTCAACACAGGCACTATCACATCGACAGCTCCCAAATTTTCGCTCAAAGCACCTATTTTTGCAGCTGTTTACTGAAAAATAGAATAGGACCAGAAAAATAAACAGAAAAAAGTCCAATATGCAGTACCTTGAGAATTACAAAGAGCATCAGAGCAATGCTTTAATGAGTTTGTAACTTTCTTAAGCATTTCAGTGTTTGCTTTCACGTATTAGAGCACCTGCAAACCTGTTTCATTGTTCTGTCTTCTACTACAGTTATGTGTGAGAAGATGATTACAGGTTAGATTAAATAAATTCCATGGGTGGACTATTATCTTCCAGCTTCATGAAACCTTACTATCCCCCTCAGATCTTAATTCTAGGAGTTCAGTTCCTTATAATCTGTGGTGTGATGAAAAGATAAGAGATAAGTGAATTGCGCACTCACCAGAGGTTATACACATGGTCAGTTTTTTGCTTTATTCTTTCCTTGTATGTTTTGCACCTTTGTTGGAATAAATTACCCTATTGAATGCAGTATCACGCTATGTGGCATTATTCTTGGGCTATCTGCGAGTCTCACCATTCGCAGAAGCCAGTTTAGAAGTGTCCTGAGACCGTGATACCATTGGAGGGGTCCTTAAAGGCACAGGCGCAGGAACCTGACCATACCTGGAAGTGATTGTCCTGGCTGACCTGATCAGATGATTATGATCTCAAATGTGTTTTGATAGCGCACTTCTGGTGAGTGCGCAATTCACTTATGTCTTATCTTTTCATCACACCACCGATTATAAGGAACCAAACTCCTAGAATTAAGATCTGATAGGACTTACAAGTCTACATTTTGGATTTATTCTTACTGACTTATCTTCTAACCACTTACCTGTGGTAGAATACCATCGTTTGCACCTAATAATATTGTACTTATATTGTAATATTGCTTGACTCATGATCCTTTACACATTCATATTACAGCGCTGCACTATTTTCTGCATATTATCCATTTTGCGAGGTTTTTATGGTACCTTTAGGTGTTCTAGCTGCTGTCATTTTATAATAGCGCTCGCATATCCCTATTTTGATTACTTACTTTGCCCCTGCTAACACCCTGCTCATGTCCTCGAAGCTTCCCTGATGGGTCTCCTTACCCCCCAGACTCTCTCTTATTTCCCTCCCAACTTTTCTTTCTGCCTCCCTATCTATTTCCTCTCCCTTTCTGTTCACTGCAGCTTTTTTCTCTTCTAGCTCCTTCTATTGGTTACCCGCCCCTAAGGATGCTTACAGAGTTCCCACCAGCCAGGTGTTCCATCTCGCCAACTGGAGACCCCATATATAGCAAAATGCCCTTCTCTTCCCTTTTTGTATTGCCTGACTTGCTCACTGTTTCCTCCAACGCAGTCATTTAACTCATGGACCTTATGCCTGAGGCCACATAAGGTTCCACACTAAGTTTGAGCATCTTTATATTTTTATGTCTCTGTTGGGATTTCATGTTTTTATGCTAAGTTGAAACATGTTGTGGTTATGAAGTATATAGCTTGGCCTTTAAGCTACCACTTAGCATCCCCAGGGCTGTGTCCCTGCTGTTCTCATGCGTCATTATGCATCCTCATTTATTTTTCCTGTACTGATTCTACTCCTGTATTCCCTGTATTTGCAATTTTTCAATAAAATATTTGAACAAGAAATTTGATAAATTAACAAAGATGCATATAAAGCTAACCATAAACTGTACAATCTTATTTATAGTATGTCTAAAAGTTGTTGGCAGATCATAAGTTGCTGCCTAATTGGCTTTTAAATACTGATTTCCATATTTCTCATCTTGATAGAGGGTAGAAGACTCCTCTCGTTTATGCACAAAGCAGTGTATGGATAATGTATTTAAAATCATCGCCTATGTACTGACTTCTGAAACACAAATTATATTAGTTAAAGCGAAACTTCACTGCATCTGAGCACCACAAACTAAAAACGCTATTTAATTCATTTTTAAATTACAAAGCAAACTCACCCATCTATTCATGTCGCCGTGCTTTATTTTCCTGAGAAATCATGTTGAAAAACACTCCCTAGCAGTGTTGGATTTAGATTTTGGGGGCACTTAAAAGTTCAGGGGGGCTCTCAACAGAGAAATTAAATATATATGACAAATAAAAAAGTGAACTGAAATGAATGATAAACCGCATTTGTTCTGAAAAAAAAATGTTAGGTTCCGAAGAAGACACTTGTCTAATTTTTTTTTCTCAATTTTATTGACTGTAAGAATACACATTGCACAGGTAATTGGAACTGGCAAGTCATACATCACAATACAATATTTACAAAAAATATTTCTTCCTTCATTTAGCATCTGCAAAATTTTAACTAAGTCAACCTGTATCATATTTAGGACGCTGCTCTTGACAGCCAGTAGGCACAGAGCACTTAAGCAGCCCATAGATAACATGATTTTCTTTCCACCAAGGGTGGAAGGGAAGAAAATTGCTCGATATCCCTATCAACACAGTCAGTGTTGATGGATGAATACCTCCTGCAGCGCTATTATGTTCTGCCAGTGAGGAGCCTTTCAGGCCAGAAGAACACAGCCATCACTGCTAGTGGCTATAGCCACAGGCAATAACTGAATATAAAAAACCTGACAGGCTGTTTGTGCTGGAGTTGATCGATTATGCTTCGGTGCAACCAGCCTGCCCATAGATGGATTGAATCTCGACCAAGCCAAGATCAATTCATCTATGGCCGGCTTTATACTTTCATGGGTCATCATGGTTCTCAGATGATTCTTTATCAGTGCCAATTTGCTGAACGACCGTTCTCTGAAACAACTAGTCACCATCATGTTCAAATATATAAGAGCTACATCAACACCTGGAAAGGTATCAGCAAGCTCTTCATCATGTAATAAAACTGCCTGTTGAGATGGAGTGAGACATGACAGGAGCTTGGCAAAGGCTGAAAGCTAGACAATTTCCTCACACACTACTGAAGTCTTCAGGGAAAGCACTAATAAGTTTCTTAGCCTCAGTTTTTATTTCTGCATCAGGAAGACTACATAAGTTGACTATTACTTTGAACCTCTCATACACTAAATGCTAAGCTACCCTGCGCTCTTGGAAGGCATAAGACAACGGATTTAAAATAACATTGAAAGTTTCACTTCTTCATTCTTTCTGTATTTTTCTCTGAGAGAAAAAAAGTTTCCTCAGAGACTGATATTGGGTTTGTATCATATCGCTTGGTAGTTGATTTGTAGTTTACATTGCCACAAGTACCTGGCATCTGGTTCCAGCTCTTTATACCTATCTGCCAGAAGCTCTTATCCCTTTATTTACCTCTGAAGACAGGCTTAACCGTTCCGTATCATGACACTCACACACACCTTGTTATTTTTTTTTTAAATAAAACTAATTTTATAATTATTACTTTTTTTATAAAGAAAGTCTGGGATCGGAGCCCCCCGCCCTGGCAGGAGGGCCCAGAGCAATTGTCCTTTTTGCCCCCTTATACATCCGACACTACGCCCTAGCAATTCTGGCCGTGGCCATCTTGAGTAAGGGCAGAATATTCATGTAGCATTTGCTTCCTGGAATCCACCTGCCCTTAACCCAGGCATGCATGCAGGAGGGTGTGTTTAGCTAAGAAACCCCCCCTCTTCGCAAAGACTCCTGGGATGTATGACATTATTTGCCTATGCATGAAAACTAGGAAGTAACTGAAGAAATGTAAAAAAAATAGTTTAAAACAAGTAAACATGGTATACTGTACATTCCTATCTATTTACCAATGCTAGCAGCACAACGATTAAAAATAGCCAGTGTTGACTGGGAGGGTGAAGTTCAGCTTTAAGTTGTGGAAAAACCCAGGAAAAGCACCTCCACACCTGCTTCCTCAGATAAAGGATATCCTGTTCCAGATCACTGGTATATAGATTGAAAGAAAATTACAAAACCACTAGTAATTTAATCATCTTCATCATTTATCGTTTCCAGGAAAATTATTCATAAAAAACTATTGATAGACCCCTGTTATCACTTTGCCTGGAGATGACTTTCTTTCTCAAGTGATGACCTTGATCTCAGACTACTTCTGGAAGACATTATGTTCCCATTAATGAGAAAGCTTATTTTAATACCTTCCCTGGAACAGCTAGGCTTCAATCCAAATATGCATCCCAGGATGGCTGTTAAGATGACGACACAGATTACCTAAAAGAAACAATGGAAAATCCACAATCACAAAACAAATATTTGAAATTCTATTGTGTTTCTTATATTAATATAAAGCAAGGTTTTAAAGTCTGTCCCACACACCTCACCTCTGGCTTGATTCAATAAAGAGTTATTATAGCAACCAAGCAAAACTTAATCTGCTGCAGACCAGTACAGATGGAGATTCAATGGTTACTAATATTAGGAATTAGCTCTAAAAGGAAACCTTCACTGAGAGAACTATATAGGGTGCAGTAAACTTTCTGCTGAAAATGTTAGTTCCTTGCTCTCATGTTGGTACAAAGATAACTAAAGTGGTGACTTTTATTCTGCTTACTGCTGATTTATTTACACCTAAATCTCTCTTTAAGTGCATCAAAAATCTGACCAAAACTAAATCTGTTGAAAAAGGAGGGGCAGGAAGGTCAGAGGGGAAAGATACAAATGAAGGGGGGGGGGAAAACATAGAGCTAAATAAGGCCTGTAGCTGTGGAGGGTAGAGAGAAAGCAATAAAGTAAAAAGGTTCACATAGTTGGAGAGAGCTATATTCCAGATTGGTGCAGAAATTTGACGATAGAGAGAGGCTGTTAGGCTGTCAGGGATCCCGGCCGCTCGGCAGTGCGCGCATGCACAGATCGCTGATACGCTCTAGCCGGCGAGCACTGAGACATAGGCGGTGGCCGTGCATGCGCAGTCACAATCGCAGACGCGCGCCTGTCACCAATGAGAGCACAGGGCGCCCTATTTAAACGAGCCCTGTGCATCTCCAAATCGCCTTATGGTCTTGTTCCCTGTTCCTGTGTTCCTGATCGTCCTGTACTCTTGATTGCCTTGTTGCCGACCCTGCCTGATCCTGATACTGCTTGTCCTCTCCTGCTCTGACCCCTGGCTCGTCCTGACCATTCTCTGCCTGCTCCCATTGCCTGACCTCCTGTTGCTGAACCCGGCTTGTGACCTGTTATTCTTTGCCTGCCGCTCTATACTGCCTGCTCCGCTGTTACCGACCCGGTCTGTCTGACCACGCATAGCTCTTCGCATCTGCCTCTTACCTGCTCTACGCCATTGGCACCCGCCTCTACCACAGCTGGTGTTCCTCGGGGGTCGTGACCTGGTCTCAGGCTGCTTCAAGTCCATCCCCACCATCAGGGCCTCTGGTGAACCAGCAGACTGAGGCTTAGACTCCGTGCCCTGAGGGACTCTGGCCAGTGGGTCACTAGAGGATAACGCCAGTCGGCTGCTGACATAGGCCTTTCAAATACATGGTTTCATAAATACGCGGAAAACCATTGCACCATGATAGGGGCGGATGAAGGGTTCCACAAGATGTAGATACGTGCTCTGGCAGCATTCATTAAATGTGTTAACAGTACGTTTTTGTATCTGTTGTTGGGAAGGGGATTAATATGGAATATACTGTAAAAGCTAACGGGTCATGATTCAGAGAGCATTTAGTAAGTTTATAATACAATATTTTTACTGATTGCCAAAATGAAGTAAGGGGAGGACATTTCCAAAATATATAAAAAGGAGTGCCCCTATGAAATTGAAAACACTAGTATAACGAGGAGCTTTGTGGGTACATTCTATGTAAAAGCTCTGGAGACCATCTCATAAGCAGCTTGTGTCCAGATTCCAAAAAATTACTAGAAGCAGATATGTGTGCTAAGAGAAGGATTCAGTCAATTTGGTTGTTCGTAAGAGAATTATTGCAGTCTTTTCCCCAAGCTCAAATAAAAGGTGGTGAATGTGTGAGGGACAGCCTGTGAGGGGATTATTCTAAGGAAAGCTTCTAGAAATAAGTGGCAGCCAGGAAAACCTTTTTTGATGCACTGTATAGAGTGGTGGAAGAGTTGTAGTGGATGCCAGTCACCCAACTCCAACCCATACCATGTTTTAAGGTGAAGATGAGAGTAATGTAACGTCCCAGGACAAAAGGGATAGGAACGAGTAGAGAAGGGAGTGCAGATATCTCATAGGTTTGGAAAAGTTTATGGGCCACTGTACAAGTAGGTTCTATTAGGAGATGATGTATGAGTTCTTGTGGATGTTGCATGGAAATCCATGGTAGTCTTTGCAAGGGGAGTGGAGTAAAGTCTTGTTCAAGTTTGACCTATGGTTTGTGGGAGTGGGAGGAGCATCAATGAAGTATTCTAGTCAATGGTTTGCATCATGGTACTGAACAGGGTCTGGAAAGCCTAAACCACCAATGCATTTGGAGAGATTAGTAACCTGAAATTTGATTCTTGTCTTTTTCTGGTCCCATAGAAAAAGTAGTAAAGTTGAATTTAGATCTCTCAGAAATTGTTGTAGCAGGGAAACAGGTGATGTTTGGAAAAGATAGGTCAGTATAGGAAGAGTGTTTATTTTGAGGATACTTTTATGGTCGAACCAAGTACATATTACATTTAGCAAGATCGTGTTTGATGGTCTGTAGCATGGGTTTAAAATTGATTGCAAAGAATTTGAAGAGATATTGATCCCTAGATATCATATGTGCAAGAAAGACCATTTATTAGAAAAATTATCCCTAAGACTTTGTATGGTCAAATGTTTGGCAGGAGAATCTCCAGGGCTTCAGATTTGTGGTAGTTAATTTCGCAATTGGAAAGCTGGTTGAATATCTGAAGCTGGGCCATAAGCGAGGGGGGTATTTTCAGGATATGTAAGAAAAAAAATAGTAAGATTTAGAAGCAGGTTGTATTATTAACCAAGTTAAATGTTCTGAGGGTGTTGTCCCTCACTTTGTTGGATGAACCCTGCTTGATCAGGGTGTATGAGCACAGGCAGATGGAAGATTTGCCAGTATTTTGGTGAATATTTTCAAAATAATTTGACTAGGGTGACAATTTTGCTCCTTTCCTTCTTTAGGGATTATGGAGATGTGGGCCATGAGGAATGAGGCACTGCTGAGGAGAGAGCTATAGGCCTTGAAAATTTTGGGATCAAATTCTGTTAGAAGGATTATAGTAGGCCACAGCAAAGCTGTCAAGTCAAGGAACCTGGTTTCGTAGACCAAATAGCAAATGCATGTTTGTAACTCTAGGTTTACGTTTAGGTAGGGAAGAGTTGTTAAGGGAAGCTAGTATGCCATTTAAATGAGAGCCAGCATCTTTCTGGGACCTTAGGGAATGCAGGTTCTAAAGAGTTGGCAGCTTTAGAATGAGGGGTAGTATGGATGTGGCCATTGGTGTCTTTAAAATGAGTGGGTAGAAGTTTTAAGGTTGAGTTTCTTGAGGTCTCTCACTAATAGTTTGCCTGATCTGCCATATTGTTTGTAGTAAGATTTTTGGCATCACACAAGTTGGGCTTTAGCCTTTAACCTTGCCAAGAAGAAGGGTAAGTTTCAATTTCACAGTCATGGACCAGGCACTGATGGTGTGGCACTTTAAGAGGTTCCTGATTTTCTCAGTCAGAGTCTCTCTCTGGGCCATACAGGCCTTTTTCCTGTGGGAGTTTAAGTGAGTTAAGGTATCCTGATGACATGCGCACTCCACACTAACTGTTCACTGTAGATCTATAGTGAAAAAATAATTCCAGAAATGAGGCTATTATGAAAGGAATCATGGCAGTGATATCAGGACTGACAGTCATGATTAGGCATATTATAACATATTGACAGCATCATTAACATACAGGAAGAAAGTCATAATCGACTCCCATTTTTAATACCTAAATTGAGCTGCCTCTTTAGCCTTTCAAGTACAGAAGATGCCATATCTCATCTCTTATCAAAGAATGCGGATTCGCTTAGCACATCCTTTGTCTGCTTCTGAAGATGTCATATACAAATATATACAATACACCATGGCTTTCTTTTTTTTCTTTTTTTGTTTTGTTTGTTTTTGTTTAAAAAGTCTTTTACTGCAGTTTTCAGTTTTTTTTGTCCTGTGCATACTTCCTATCCTCCACTGATGCCCCTCACAGCACTGATACTACTGTAGAGCGAGCAGTGTCCTTATTACATACTCTACTCTATGGGAACCACAATTCACAAAGAGCTTAATTTGTCTACACAAAAATTTGTAGTCTATCTCAGGGTCGAGCAAGATAGGGTGACATGGTGGCAAGAAGCATAGCCACTCTCGAACAGGAAATCTGAGCATAGCAGAAAAAAAAAATGCATTGAAAGATGCAAAGGAACAAAGGAATATATCGGCAGAATGTATTGTTTACTTATATTGAAGCATATTGAATTCATTTATTTTATAATAAATGAGAGTTTAGTGTAATTTTCATTAAAATACATTTATTCTTTTACGTAGGGTCAACACCATAGAGGAAAACAAAAACCCACACTGCATATTGTATGGTAATGCTTCCTACCATAGTCAAACAACAAGTATGATTTCCTTGGTTTGTTGCATCATTTTAATTTTTGATTTTCCTGTTTGAGGAAATCCTCCCTGCTTGCCACAGCTCACATACCAATCGGAAACTTCAGAAAAGTCATGATCCTCCTCCAGAAAAGTTTATAACATTAGTATAATTTTATTTATTCCACAATATTCGTGAACATGTATGAAGCCACATTTTATGCAACATTCTGAGTCAAGTGCATTGTGAAGAAGAAACACCTACTGAATTCTATTTTATGTGTTTTGTTAACTACAGTATTTATATATGTGGAGGGTTCTTTTCTGATATTTGTTTATGGATCTTAAAAATGTTGAGGCTGATTAACAAAAATAGATTATTTTGGTAGGTGCAATTATATATTAAAGCTGGTCATCATTAAAAATAACCTATTTACTATGGATGACACATACACATCATTCATCTACTCTTGGTCCGGCCCCCGGGTCCAATATATGAACCCATTGCGGCCCTCAAGTCAAAAAGTTTGCCCACCCCTGGTCTAGATAGTTATTTCTGCTCTTAGGCAAAGGGCCAATTCACACTACATGTGTTTCAGTTGCTTTTTTCCTGCATCCAAAACACACAGAAAGTAGGTTATATGATTGTCAATGTCACAGTTTACATTAGTGCTTGCAGGTCCAGTGCGTTCCGGATGCAGAAAAAAAAAGTAGAACAGGCTGAACTTTTCCTGCACAGAACTGTACTGGAACATGGTAAAACACATCAAAATGCATCGGAACACACTGGAAAGCACCAAAAACGCACTGGAACGCACATGTCCATATTTACATTGAAGAAAAATAGGGGGAAAAATGAACTGGAACACATCAAAAACATAAAAAAAACATGCGTGCAAAAGTGCATCCGGAACGCATCTGGACTGCGTTTCTATAATGTGAACCGGCTCAAAATGTTTACATTTAAAAATTAAGGTGAACCTGCGTTGAGGCTATGCATACTAAGACCGCTTTCACATCTCATGATTTGTGATCACGAGCAGAATCATTGCAATTCTACCCACAATCCCAAATCATGGCAGAATATGCAACAATTTAGGTTGCCTTTATTCCTTAATGGCACCTCAAGAACAATGTGATTCTACCATGATCAATGCACGGCGTGATCGTATGGCAGTCATAGCAAGATGGGAGTTTTAAAAATGTGCCTCATATCTCATTCAAAAAAAAGAGCGCAAGCTTCTTTTCAGCTGACAAACGCACATAGGTCAGCCCATTTGTTCCTGACATATGCAGCTACATAGAGGGCTATGGATGGTCCAATCAGGTCTGTCTGAAAAACTGACAGGCAAACCCGATCGGTCTGTCAATGTGAAAGGGGCCTTACTCCTTCCCTACTTTATTGCACCAAATTCTTGGCAGTCTTCTAATGTAAACACATAGCAGGTGTTTGTAAGCTGTTAGAAACAGACCGAAACCTCACTTTAGATCCTTTGCTCTTATTTTTTAAGATCTTTGCAAATTATTATTTCACAGTACACAAGCAGCTAAAAATGTCAGTAAAGACTTGTTATAAATCTTATTTATTCCTTGATAAGAATTTGTTAAAAAAAAAAAACATAGTCTGAGCACAGGTTCACTTTACAAATTTGTAGTACTACCCCCTATTGTCCTGCACATCCATGCAGTATGCATTTTCTTCAGACTTGCATACAGTAGACAGTAAACAGTCCTTGAACTTTTTTTTATTTGTTTTATTAGGGGTATTTGAACTTGGATAGGGTAAGGGGTGCATAGGATGCCCTAGGGAACTGAACTAAGGACAAACTCCGTAGCCATTATGTACAAGTCTATAGAAGGTTTCTTTGAGAGCTTGTGACAGGAGTCACTTTGGGTGGGGGGCCCATGGAACTCAGCTCACTTTAGAGAGGTGGGGAGACCCCCGTCTCAGCTCCCCATATCCCTCTTATATGTAAATCACCCTGTGCCTGTTAGGGGTACAGGGTGATCTGTCCTAATATTGTGTGGGCTTTGTCTCAGACTGTGTAGACATGTTTAGGAGATAGGTGGGGTGTGGGTTGTTGATTGTTTAATGTTATGTGGCTGCATCCCACTGTTCTATTGTTTGTCTGGCTTGGGAGAAAACTATTATGGGATGTATGTGTTTATGTGTATTAGCTTAGTGGAGGGTGTCTCCAGCAGCCCTCCCTCCTGATGGGACTGTCTGCCGGTGTGAAGTTTGAATACCTGTGTGTCTCCTGTTACTAAATGTAGATTGCCCCACCCTGTGTCATTATGCAGAGAGGGGGGATTGTCCCGAGTGTATATATTTTGCATCTGTGTTCAAATAAGGTAGTCTACCTCTGGTTTACTTCAAATCTGATCATCTGGATCTTGGGGTAACAATAGCCAGATTCACTGGTCTCATGTTGCAGAGGCTTAGAAGCAGCTTCTTGACAGAGATACCCAGTCGTGGGTGTCTGGGGTCCATTACATTGGTGGCAAGCGGTGGGATTGTGCTTCCTGGCTGTGAACATGTCCAAACCACCACCAGGATTCAAGATCAGGAAAGTAGACGTAGGTCACCCTAGTGGAGATATGAACCTGGCATCAGAGTTCCCGGGGATGCTGTGGATCATTCTTGCAACATGCCCCAGGACTGTGTCTGCAGATGAGTAACTGGAGCTCAGGCAGAGAATTTGGGTGGCGCTTTGGATTGGAGCCCTCCAGCTTGCTGGTATGTACAAGGGCAGGTGCTATCCAACCCCAGGGGAACGGGTCAGGGACAAATGGGAGTTACGGATGCCATTCCTGGGAGAGCAACCCCAGGAGCAATGGGTGACTGAGTTGGACAGGCTGGTCCAGCAGGAGATAGAGCTGAACAACCAATATCGGGCTCTGCAATGGCACGCAGAGCAGAAATATTTTGGGGTGACAACAGAATGCTCTCTGGAGGGATATGATTTTGGTAACCCTGGATTGCTGTGGGAGAACCTTACAGATCATTTTGTGTTTGGCGATGAAGGAGAACCTACCCTTGAGGACCTGCGAGAAGACAGAGAAGCTATGTTCAGTCTCACATGGGTCTCAGAGCTTGAACCAGATCTGGAATACCTGCTCATGAAAGAACAGCATCTGGAAAGGGCATGCAGGCAACTGCTAAAACATGTTCAACAGCATGCCCAAGAATCGGAAGTGGAAATTCCAGAGATTGCCGTCCCCAATCCTGAAGTGCTGACAAAAGGGCAGAGCTCTGCTAGCCTCTGCCCAGCACTGGTAACATCTTCTGGGTTCCGCGGACAGGAGATGGTGAACCCCTATCCCCAGACACCAGTTACAGGGACCGGGGATTTGATTGACTTTTCTGCTGAGGAGGAACTAGCAGGTGCGCCTCCAACAGAAGAGCTGCCATCAGGGCATGACATTGTTGACCTATGCCCACAACAATTAGCACTGCAGGAGCTACAGGAAAAGGATGAAATCGGCACCTCACAACTGCAGTTTGAGCTTGAGCTGATGTCCGTGGATGGGACTTTGGTCTCCACTGACACAACCCCAGAAAAGGGTCTGGCATTGGGACAGGAGGATGTCAGCCTTATTTTAACACTGAGGGATGTCCATCAAGTCAAAGTGGATGAGAATACATTTACCACCTGGATACCCCAGGTTGCTGGGCAGTTGGTCCTGATCCCCAGCAGCATGATGGAGTCGGCCCAGCCACCCTGTCTTCTCTCCAGCAGCTGAGAGGACTTCAGGGAGAAGGAGCAGTCCGTACTTCTCCCCAGCGGCGGGTATGTTCTACGAGAGAGGTAGAGGTTGGCTGGGTGAGTAATGCTTTGTGTGGGACAATTTGCTTGGGGTACTGTGTGGGTGCTGGCATTGGGGGAATGGAAGTACAGCCTAACTTCGGAGTCAACCCGTTTGGGGTCTCCTCATGTGTTAGTCTCCTGCCAAAAGGGGAGATATGTGACGAGAGTCACTTTGGGTGGGGGAGCCCATGGAACCCAGCTCACTTTGGAGAGGTGGTGAGACCCCTGGCTCAGCTCCCCATATCCCTCTTATGTGTAAATCACCCTGTGCCTTTTAAGGGTACAGGGTGATCTGTCCTAATATTGTGTGGGCTTTGTCTGAGACTGTGTTTAGGAGATAGGTGGGGTGGGGGTTGTTGATTGTTTAATGTTATGTGGCTGCATCCCATTGTTCTATTGTTTGTCTGGCTTGGGAGCAAACTATTATGGGATGTATGTGTTTATGTGTATTAGCTTATTGGGGGGTGTCTTCAGCAGCCCTCCCTCCTGATGGGACTGTCTGCTGATGTGAATTTTGAATAACTGTATGTCTCTTGTTAATAAATGTAGATTACATTGCCCTGTGTCATTATGCAGGGAGGGGGGATTGTCCCCTTAGTGTACATATTTTGTATCTGTGTTCAAATAAAGTAGTCTACCTCTGGTTTAGTTCAAATCTGGTGTCATCTGGATCTTGGGGTAACAATAGCCAGATTCACTGGTCTCGTGTTCCAGAGCCTGAGAAGCAGCTTCTTGATGAAGATACCAAATCATGGGTGTCTGGGGTCTGTTACAGAGCTCTCCAGCCACTCCTGGTGTACCACCCCAGACCCCAGATAATCCTCTTCTTTTCCAGCTGACTGAGGGAATCTCTGTGGAAAGGGATCCAGTGCCTGACTCCTTAAGATGAAACAGTCCCGGGTAAGGAGTGAATCGGGTCTTTTCCCCTTAACTAGCCCAGGGGGTGTAGGATTATTCACTCAGGCTCTTTCTTGTGAGCTGGTTTGGGTAGGTGACTGTTTCAGACCTTCTGCTGGGCTGGCTATTTTCCTGGCTCTACGGGTGGTCCTCACTCTGGGAGACAGTGAAGCTGAGTAATCCTTTTTTGCAGCTTCTTGCCTGCAAGTGGGCCCCTTTCCACTGTGTCCCCTCCCAGTCTCCTGCATCTCAGCTTTCCTCACATCTTCCACCTGAACTCTCCTGCTGCTGAGCAGGCTCAGTCATACTTAAGAGTTGTCGTGACTCCAAGTCCTGCCTGAATATTGGTCAGGATCCCTTAAGTATGCAGATCAGCCCCTCCTCACCCCCGACCACTGCTTCTAGAATCTTCTCCAAGTTCCTCGAGCATGGGGAGGTATCAAGGACCTGATCTGCAGAGCCTCTCAGCCCTAACCTAAATTTGACCCCACAAACTTAAACCCAGGCTGCTACTCAGCCTTTCTAACTAAAAAAAATCATAGTTAGCTCCCCCTAGCTAACTATTTATTATGCTGTAGATTGCTTCCTGAAAGAGCCAACCTTGAACATAAGAGGTTTAGCTTTTTTCATTTTGCTAATGTAAAGATCAATCCTAACCAAGCTGAATTCATAACTTGCAAATCAGTAAATGAATTTTGGCTATGATCTTGAAAGGGTTAATATTTCAGGGGTGTAGTTTGCTCATTACATTATGTTTACCATACATGGTTTTGAACATGTGAAATTCCTGTTAACAAGGTCACACTAGGTTTAAACTGCCAAATTCTTGTTAAAAAGCTCAATGCTGCCAAAGCTCTCCCAGACATGGATTCTAAACAAAGACACACACTTCAGAATAATGCCTTTTTTTCTGCTAAGGGTCCCATGTTCATCATAAGTTTGGGGATTTCTTTGCAATTTTCCATAAGGCCTCCTGCACAATATTTTTCCTTCCTGGGATGTTCCAGGGGAGGAAAACTCAGTTTAAAAAAACACCTATAGTCATGGTTTTTTTCATGCTCGTTTATGCACGTTCTCTTTTTTGGCATTAATACACTCTATAGACCAGTATAATGCTCCAATTCTGACAACGCAGGTGATGTTTTCTTTTCTGATTGTAAACACCTATATGTGCATGAACACATAGGCTAAAATATAGGGGCATTTGAGAGAGTTCATAGGAAGCATCTGCCTTCGGGGACCTTCAACTCGGAGAGGACAGCTGGTATGTAGCAAGATTGGAGACAACACTGGGCAGCACTTCTAGAAGCATGAAGCAGACTCTGAGGTGGGAAAGAAGAGGGCAAGAAGGAGCTTCTAAGCGCAATAAATCCAAACCTTTAACCCCTTGCCCTCCACCCTATAGAAGAAGTACTGCAACAGTTCGGTAGGGCTGCGCAAAATCACATATATATATATACACACGTGATTTGCACTACCAGGTAGGGGGAACGCATGCTGTCCTACCTGAGCTGCTATTGGCGGCTAGAGATGTCAATCACCCGGTGCCAGCTGCGATTCTCGGCTGGCACTCGGCAATCGTTGGGCAAAGCTGAAAGGGGAGAGACCTGTTTGTAAACAACACAGGTCTCTCTCCTGTCAGCATGGACATGCTGTTTTGTATCTCACTGCATAGCAGAGAGATACAAAACAGCATGTCTTCCTAGTAAAAACACACACAGCACACACTTAACCCTTTGATAGCTCAAAAGTTAACCCCTTCCTGCCCAGTGCCATTAACACAGTGTCAGTGCTTTTCATTAGCACTGATCAATGTATTAGTGTCAGAGGGGATGTCAGTGGCAGTTAGTCAGTTCCCCCCAGGTCCGAATGCCTGCCGCAGTCCCACTATAAGTTGCTGATCACCGCACTTACTAGTTTAAAAAAATAAATAAATAAAAATTCCAGTATATATATACCGCCATTGTTAGATGCTATTCATTTATGTACAGTGTTGCATGACCGCGCAATTGTCAGTTGAAGTAACACAGTGCCGTATTGCAGAAAATGGCCTGGTCAGGAGGGGGGGGGGGGCAGGTAAATCCTCTGGAGGGCAAGTGGTTCATAAAATACAGTTAAAAACACTTACAGAATGGTAAGAGTATCAGGCTCATAAATTAACGCGATGATGTAAACCTGCGCTAAATGCGGCACATATAGTGAAAAAGTAGCTAACGCAAAAATGCAGGCAGCATATGATATAACTACAAGATCAATATGTAGCACTAATTCACCCCACTCATACACAAAATATAATATGACAATAGAATTAGAGTCCTCAAAGAAAGTCCATAGAATGTGACTTTAATTTATATAAAGCCCATATTCTTAGGAAGGTACTGTGCCACCAAAAAGAAGAAAGAGGATCCTCCACCGACATCACTCACAGCCTCTTACCAGAGAATATGACCACAGGTCATGTGGTCAAAAACAGCAAGTATGGGGAATCAATGGAAACAGTGGATCCATAATGAATCTTCTCCACCAGAGACAATTCCACAACGGACACACTGGCCACCGACACAAGCTCCAGTCACTTTTACCTAGGAAGCAGAATTAACGTAACTGCAGGGCTCCTGTCACTGTGAAACAACACAATATGCAGGTCGGCATGGTGGGTTGTTTCACAGTGACAGGAGCCCTGCAGTTACGTAATTGATGAGCCTGATACTCTTACCATGCTGTAAGTGATTTTAACCGTATTTTATTATTATTATTATTATTATTATTATTATTGAGACAATACAGCAACAATACAGTTCAATACAAGAGGGTTAGGAGGGCCCTGGTCCTTGGAGCTTACAATCTAAGAGGAAGGGGCTGGTGATACAAAAGGTGGTAACTGTGGGGGATGGACTGGTAGAAGGAATAAAAGATTCCATTATTAGCTGAAGGCAGGATAGGCTTCCCTGAAGAGATAGTTATTCAGAGATTGCCTAAATGTGGGCAGAGTAGGCGATAGTCTGATAGATTGGGGTAGAGAGTTCCAGAGGATG
Source organism: Staurois parvus (assembly GCF_062004578.1). Taxonomy (NCBI): domain Eukaryota; kingdom Metazoa; phylum Chordata; class Amphibia; order Anura; family Ranidae; genus Staurois; species Staurois parvus. The sequence goes on along the minus strand of NW_028317961.1, from coordinate 5,673,258 downwards.
GGGGAGGCTCTGAAGAAGTCCTGGAGATGAGCATGGGAGGAGGAGACAAGGGAGCTAGAGAGCAGTAGATCGTGGGAGGAGCAGAGAGGACGGTTTGGGTGATATTTGGAGACAAGATTCGTGATGTAATTTGGGGAAGAGTTATATATGGTTTTATATGTGATTGTTAATGTTTTTAATTTTATTTGTTGGGCAATGAGAAGCCAGTGGAGGGATTGGCAGAGTGGGATGGCAGATACGGAAAGGATAGTAAGGTGGATGAGTCTGGCAGCAGCATTCATGAAAATACTGAAGAGAGGATAGCCTGCGATTAGGTAGTCCAATGAGGAGGGAGTTACGATAGTCAAGGCGAGAGATAACAAGTGCGTGAATAAGTTGCTTAGTAGTTTCAGAGGTTAAGAATGGGCGTATATTGGAGATGTTGCAGAGGTGAAGGCTAGATTTGGACAGTGATTGGATTTTATTAAAGCTTTTATTAAAGCTCTGGATTCATTGCACTTAGAAGCACCTTCTTGCCCTCTTCTCTCTATATAGGGGCATTTAGAGGCAGAAAAAAAGTCTCAAATGCCTGTAAAAGCAGCATTTTTTGCATCCTATGTGCATGAGACCTAAGATGCTCAGAAGTAATCAGATACAATCATTTCATGGGTACTGTGGTGCCGTCACAGCATTGTGGCAAAAGTATTCATATCTATGGTCAAAATGGTATGAGGAGGGATTTCAAGAGGTGGAGTCAGTACAAGAATCACTGCTTTCAGGCAGCAAGGCACCATGGGATATGTTCTAGTAAGAAGACTATAGCATAGGTTACCACACTACTAAACCATTTTCTACGGCTTCATCTCTCCACAGAAGGGGTGAAACGTGAACAAACTAAATAGCACTTGAACATCTCAAAATAACTTTACCTTAGTGAAATGCATCACAACAGTACTTTTTGGATTTAAAAAGTGATATTAAACCTGATAACAAAACCGCTCCTATCAACAAAACACTTCCTGTCATAGGATGGCTCTATGCCACTAGGGAAGCAACGGAGGCACCTTTGGACAGAAACATTGTCAATCTATGGAAGGTGGTGTTCGACTAGCAGATTTAGATGGACATGGCTAACAAATTGAACTCGCTGAACTCCAGTTAGCACTTTGTAAGTAGTAACAAGTGTCCCTTTTTCCTGTTGGAAAAAAGGTTTGTTGCACCGTCTGTGTACATAGTGTAGATACATTTAGTGAGACTCCAGTGGAGCCAGGGTTAATTGGTTTTGTTAACAGTTGGCTGGCAGGCTCTAAGGGTTGAGTCTCTGTCTCCTCCCCCTGGCTTCTGGCATCTTCCTGAAGGTTCTGAAACTTAGAGGGCAGAGGGATAGAGACAAAGGCCTGAATTTTTATGGGATCTCTACCAATCCCTGAGCGAGGATGGCCCAGAAGATGGAGAGACATCCCTTAAATATGCTTGAGCCTGGCTTTGTTGGAGAGAGTCCAGGATCCAGAGGCCTGGAGGGGACCCCTGTGCTGGGGGGCTCTGCCTCCAGAGAGGAAGTGTGCTGAGAGAGAGATAAACTCTCACCCCCCTTCAGCCTTTTGGGCTTGGTTGAGACACCCTGGGAGCAGCGGGAGGCCTGTGCATACGTTGCCACATATACTGCAGGAAATACAAGGGACTGAGTGAGTAACCTCTACTTATCCACTGCCCAAAGCCTATAGGGGAGATGCATCCAGGTGTAATACCCAGCAAGTCTTTTGAAAGGAAAATTCTACAGCTAACCGTCACACCTGCTTGGGGAAATCCTGAGTTTGGAGTCAGATGCATTTATATTGGAGTCCAAGTACTGTGATCAGTGCTGGAGTTGCTTTTGCCTGTCTGTCTGTACAGTTTTCCATGGGAACAGTTTAAGTTCTTTGCTGAGAAGTCATTCAGTTGCAGTTTGTCCTCAAAGTTCTACTTTAACTCAATTCTGGTCACCCCATACCACCCTTACGCCATCCAAGTTGTTTCCCCCAATAAATAAAAACCATTGGACTGGTATTCCAACGACTGTGTGCCTGCTGAAAATGCTTATTGCCTGGCTGTACAAACAAAAGGTGACCCAAAATCCAGCAGATCCTAAGGGGGTCACGCTATAGGTTTTAAATAAATGAGTAAAAGCAGACCATTGAAAAACACCTCTGTCAATGTTAAATGGTTTGCCTCAATCCTCCAACTTCTTTTTTTGCTGGACAGCATGGTCTAGTAAAGGAAGCTGAAGAATTACAGACTTACTGTCTGGATCATAAGGTAACAATAAAGGAATAAAGCCACCACAGTTAAAAATGTGTAAGCTATAATATATTACATTTTTGTTTTTGGGTTTACTGCCACTTTAAATTGTTACTAAACTAGGACCCTTCATTCACTTAATCTGGTCTCCCACAGTACACACAACATGGAAATGCAATTATTTTAGTAAATATAAACTGCTAAATACCTTTTCTCATCAGCAGTTAGAGCAGTCTTGTGACTTCAGCAGAGCACTGGTTAAAGCTTGTGGGAGGAGTTTTCTTTCTGCTCTGGGAGGATGTGAAATCTCTGATACTCTGTCTGGACAGTGTTGATTGGCCCTGTGCTGATCACATACACCCTCCCAAGAAAAAAAAATTCTCTAGCAATACACACCAAACTGAGCATGTGCATGTGACCACGGGTTCAGTCTTTATCAGGTGGTCATTTCAACAATGACCCCTCCCAAGAAAAAAATAATTATCTAGCAATACACACCAAACTGAGCATGTGCATGTGACCACTGGTTCAGTCTTTATCAGGTGGTCTTTTCAACAAGAGGAGGGGCAGAGAAGAAAGGATCAAACAGCCTTTTTACACAATGCAGAGGATTAACCCCTTAGGTTCCACAGTGAGTATAACAAGCATGCTTTACTGCATATACAGACTGGCTTTACTGTTGTGGGTTTAGAAACACTTTAACCTTTCAATCTAAATAGTATGGAACATAAATGAAAAACATATATTAACATATATAGTTTCATTCATACCACCAAACCTTCACTACTTGCCAAGATCCCCACTTGCACTATTGGGGTTGATTTACTTAACCACTTCCAGTCCGGACACTTTTACCCCCTTCCTGTCCAGGCCAATTTTCAGCTTTCAGCGCTGTCACACTTTGAATGACAATTGTGCGGTCATGCAACATTGTACCCATATGAATTTTTTAGCATTTTTTTGAGACAGATAAAGCTTTATTTTGGTGGTATTTATTCACCACTGGGATTTTTATTTTTTTTGCTATGTAAATTAAAAAGTCCAAAAATTTTGAAAAAAAGTGTTTTTCTTATAAAATTTTGCAAATAAATAGTATTTCATCATAAATCTTGGCCAAAATTTATTCCATTATATTTTTAGTAAAAAAAACAACCCAAATTAGTTTATAACCAAAAATTATAATTTTTTAACTTTTTTTTACTTTTTTTTAATATTATTTTTTATTTATTTTTTTTTTTTTTACATACTGTCACCCTAGCAGTACAGTGTCACTATGGTGACGCTGTACTACTTGTGGGGGGTGATGAAGATTTTTTATTTTTTTTACACTAATTGCTTTTACACCCATAAAGGCTGTAAAAGCAATCATTTCTCCTTCTCTCTAGCTGCATTCTTGCAGCCATTGAGAACTACTGAGTGAGCTGTGATTGGTCACAGCTTGTCACATGGTACAAGGCTGTTGTGAATAGTCTTGTACCATGTAACCTCTGTGATCATTCACAGATTTCACACGTAGTAAGCAATGATGTCACAAGTGACATCTTGCTTACTACTCTGCATGTGATCACTTATTGGCCAATCAGTGATCACATGATTGGGACCTCGTACAGAGGTCCCGTACGACGATCAGTGTTCCACTGTGTCTGGAGGACACAGCGGGCACCAGATCGCGGTGCTGTGTGCTCCCAGGCAGCGCACACAAGCAGGCTGTGGAGAGGCCGTTTATAAACGGCCACCCGACCCTGCACTGCCACCGTCCGGCCATTTATATACAACAGCCGGACGGGAGGTGGTTAAGGCAAATGGACTATTCATCTTGCAAGGGAATTTGTCCCAGAGCTTAGTGAATAAGGTGAAGTTCCACTGACTTACATCATCAAATCATGTTCAAGCAAAAATGCTATTTTTTTTATTGTGCTTGCATGTGATTGGGTATTCTTTGCAAAGGGAAACTTCCCTTGCAAAGTGAACAGACTATTTACCTTTAGTGAATCAACCAAACTGAGTCTATATAACAAATTATAGGGCTACTAGAAAGATTGGGGTAAAAGCCAAGCTTGCTTTTACCAAAAAAGTCAAAATTTGCATGGAACTTCAGCTGCCTCTGTTTTTGGACGTCTGATTATTTGGACATGTTTTTCAAGGTAGCTACAGCTTGTACTTTTTATTTTAAATCTTATGCTGTGTTTGAATTTTCCCAAGTCTGTGGCAGGTTTACTTTAGGTTAAAAAAAAATGGCGTGAAACAGAGTATTTATTTAAAAAATAACCAGACTTTCAGTGTGTTATGATTGATTTGTATGAGGTAATCTAGCACTCCGTTCCATGGAGCAAATAACATGTTTTATTTATTAAAGAGCAGGACAGGGAGGAGAAAATCACATACAGGTTTTCCAGATCGTGTAGGACTGGAGTATTACTTTCCTGGCGGAGGGCGTTAGACTTTTTATTCTGAACACTACTTCTTTCTGAACCAACACTTCCTGTGTCTCATCAAATACTTGAGTCAATACGTGAATAAATCAAAATCAAAACAGCTCCAACAATATATAGTAAAGTTTTCCTCTTTAATTTACGATTGTATGTATAATAATATTTCCAGGCAGTAAAGGAAAATTTGATCGATCGTCTTATATAACGTCTTTACCTACCATATTGATTGTTAACATCCTAGTAACAGGCCAGGTGCTGTTCAGCCAGTTCTACTATAAGAAGAGTAAGATAAAACTCCAGGCAACAGTTAGAAGGATCACTTCACTAAGCTGTAATAAAAGCTGTTTGCCATTATGTTCTTTTCTTCCGGCAATGAAAGCCATTTAAAGCTGCAAATAAAAATCCTTATAAAAAATGATTGGTTTGTTAAAGCTTAGTGAACTGAGCCTATAGTGTGCGGGATCATTATGTACTGCCAGAAATATGAACTATAATGTTGGCACAGAGGGCATTCATTGACTGAAACACATTTGTAGTTGAAAGGATTCTTTATATCTTTTGGCAATCCAGTTGGTCATTGTTAGCCTGTTTTCTTTATAGCATATTTTGCAGTATGTTTAACCACCTGGAAGGTTTTACCCCCTTCACGACCATGGCATTTTTTACTATTTGGCACTGTGCTACTTTAACTATTAATTGCTCGGTCATGCAACACTGTAAATGACATTAAATGTATATATTTTTTATTATACAAATAGAGCTTTCTTTTGATAGTATTTAACCTCCTTAGCGGTCTGATTATGTCAGTATTTCTGTGCTCAAAGCAGTACATTGTTTTCAATGGAAATATGTTTTTTTTATTGTAGGCCTGTAATTCTTAGGAATAACTCACTGAAATCTGTTCGAACAAGAGTCTAGTAAACATCTCGGGTATGATAAAATTTGAAACACGAAATCATAAATTATAATATAATAAATAATCATAAAAAAATAATAATATAAAAATAATAAATTTAATTCAATAATTAATCTAACCAAAAACACTGAAATTTGAAATAGAGCGGCAAGTTCGCACATTACTGAGCTTAGTCGCAGAATCGTTTTCAGTGTCTGATGACGAATTTTCCCACAAATCATTATCACTCAATTCTGCAAGCAGTTCTAATTTACTATCGCTGTTCTCTAGCTGATCTAAAATCGCTTTTGACCTAAAGGGACGTTTTTTGGACGCCATGGACGTTTCTCAGTTTCCAGGCAGAAAGAACGGTAAAAATGCAGGCAGGGCACAGGACAAAGCAGTAGGGAAAAAATGTGTGTGAAATGGTTTGATACAGTAATGTAATACTATCAGATCTTAGTGTATTGAGTGAATGCCAAATTTTTACATTTTTAAAATTCCCGCCGGTTCTGCCCCCCGTACGTCCTGACGCTCGCAGGGAACGGAACCTGGAAGACGGATGCTGGCATCGGCTGGAGGACATGTCCGGGGATGCACGGGGGACATCGCGGGAGCGCAGGACAAGGTAAGTGCTCGAGGGATCCCAGAGCACCGCTGCAGTGTATTCCCGAGTGTAGCTCGGGGTTACCGCTTCTGGTACTGAAAGTTAACCCCGAGCTACACTTGGGAATACTGCCAGGAGGTTAATCACCACTGCGTTTTTTTTTTTTGCTATTAAAATGAAGAAATACCAAAAATGTAGAAAAAGAAAATTCATAAATTAAGGCCAAAAAATATTCTGCTACATTTCTTTGGTAAAAATAACCCAAAACAGTGTATATTTTTAGTCTGTGTGAAAGTTATTGTCTACAAACTATGATATATACAATATATTTGAAAATTGATCAATCCTGATGTACTGACTGATCTCATTTCTTGAGGCCCTAAGATGCCAGGCCAGTATAAATACCCCCCAAATTACCCCTTTTTGGAAAGTAGGCAGTCCAATGTATTTAGTAAGAGGCATAGTGAGTTTTTTTTTTGTCACAATTTTTTGGAAAATGAAGAAATTAAATAAAATGTGGGCTTTTTTTCACATTTCCTTTTTACAGTGTCATCATAGTGCAGCACAGTGTCAGCATATGATTGTGTAATTTTTTTATAAATCTTTTCATTTTTCCTATTTTATTTTTTGCATACTGCCATTAGAGTAGTTCAATGTCACCATGTGGCACTTTACTACTTTGGGGGGGGGGGGTGATTGATCAGGGATTTTTTTTTTTTTTACACTGTGATTGCTTATAACAGTATTGATCACTGTTGTAAGCAATAGTTTTAACTATCATGAATGGCTTTCATTCATGATAGCTTGTTTACTATTGTGATTCTGTGATTGGATACAGCTATCACATACAAGGTTCAAGGCTGCTTTGAATTACCTTGTACTATGTGATTGATCACAATAGTAGTAAACAGGTTTTCATGAATGGCTGCCATTCATGACAGTTTTGTTTACATGTTATCATGTGATCGCTATGATTGGTCATAGCAATCACGATACCACAGGTACTCAGAGTGGCTGGATATCGAGCACTGTGATCTGCTGTGTCTGGTGGACACAGGATCATGCTGCTGCATGCCGCAGGGGGAATACCAGTGCAAATGAGCATGGCATAGTACAGGTACGTCGCTGTGCCTCCTCAAGCCGCTGGCCAGCAAGTAGTAAAACACAAATATACTGAGTTAATGTGTACTATGTTGGCATGGAGAAAGGCTTTCGTTCCATAGCCATAGTGCCAAAAGATATGGTTCCAAACCAGTCTCCTAACAACCATGAAGCTAGCTGTGCAATGAGTTCAGGTTTAGGTATGATTTTTATAGCATAGTTACATTGATCCAGCTTGCTGCCTATCCAAAGAATGCCTTGTATTCTTTAAAAACATGCTAGGCTTTTTTTGATTGATGACAGTAGACTTGGAACAACTGCTGCTATCAGTGTAGTAGCAGTTCATTCAGTACAGCGAATTTGCAGCTTTTACAGGAATCACTCAGGAATGAGAGATATGCATACTTATAGGTGAAACTCGAAAAATTAGAATATCGTGCAAAAGTTAATTTATTTTAATAATGCAACTTAAAAGGTGAAACTAATATATGAGATACACTTAGTACGTGCAAAGCAAGATAGTTCAAGCTGTGATTTGTCATAATTGTGATGATTATGGCTTACAGCTCATGAAAACCCCAAATCCTTTTGCAGCAATTACTGCCTCAATGCGTCGTGGCATGGAAGCTATCAGCCTGTGGCACTGCTGAGGTGTTATGGAAGATCAGGATGCTTCAATAGCGGCCTTCAGCTCTTCTGCATTGTTCGGTCTCATGTCTCTCATCTTTCTCTTGGCAATGCCCCATAGATTCTCTATGGGGTTCAGGTCAGGCGAGTTTGCTGGCCAATCAAGCACAGTAATCCCACGGTCATAGAACCAGGTTTTGGTGCTTTTGGCAGTGTGGGCAGGTGCCAAGTCCTGCTGGAAAATGAAGTCAGCATCCCCATAAAGCTCGTCTGCGGAAAGAAGCATGAAGTGCTCCAAAATCTTCTGGTAGACGGCTGCGCTGACCCTGGACTTAATGAAGCACAGTGGACCAACACCAGCAGATGACATGGCTCCCCAAATCAACACAGACTGTGGAAACTTCACACTGGACTTCACGCATCTTGCAGTGTGTACCTCTCCATTCTTCCTCCATACTCTGGGTCCTTGGTTTCCAAATGAGATGCAAAAGTTGCTCTCATCAGAAAAGAGGACTTTGAACCACTGAGCAACAGACCAGGTCTGTTTTTCTTTAGCCCAGGTAAGACGCTTCTAACATTGTTTGTTGTTCAGGAGTGGCTTGACAAGAGGAATACGACATTTGAAGCCCATGTCCAGGATCCATCTGTGTGTGTGGCTCTTGATGCACTGACCCCAGCCTCAGTCCACTCCTTGTGAAAGTCCCCAACCCTTTTGAATGGCCTTTTCCTGACAATCCTCTCCAGGCTAGGGTCATCCCTGCTGCTTGTGCACCTTTTTCTTCCACACTTTTCCCTTCCACATAACTTTCTATTAATGTGCTTTGATACAGCACTTTGGAAACATCCAACTTCTTTTGCAATTACCTTTTGAAGCTTTCCCTCCTTATGGAGGGTGTCAATGATGGTTTTCTGCACAACTGTCAGGTCAGCAGTCTTTCCCATGATTGTGATTCCTACTGAACCAGATTGAGAGACCATTTAAAGGCTCAGGAACCCTTTGCAGGTGTTATGGCTTAATTAGCTGATTAGAGTGGGACACTTTGAGCCTAGAATATTGCACCTTTTCACATTATTCTAATTTTCTGAGATTGTGGATTTGGGGTTTTCATGAGTTGTAAGCCATAATCATCACAATTATGACAAATCATGGCTTGAACTATCTTGCTTTGCATGTAATGAGTCTATTTCATATATTAGTTTCACCTTTTAAGTTGCATTAATGAAATACATGAACTTTTGCACGATATTCTAATTTTTCAAGTTTCACCTGTACATTGGTAAGCTGGACCAATGTAACCATGCTATAAAAAATCATACCTAAACTTCAGCTTTAAATATTTATCATGGGTTTTGTATGATCTATATTTAACAAGCTTAACATAGCTTAACAAGAGATCACACAGATGCTCCAATAAATTGGGCACTGTAATTTTTAATCAGTATTTTCACACACTATTCCTCTATGATGAGGCTTCCAATCATTCTTTTTATAAGTGAGGAACAGCAGAAGGAGGTTCCAGACCCACAAACGGAAGAGTGCTGGAGAAAATATGTTATGACTTCAACTGCTCTCGGATCCATAAACCTCTAGGGCACTACAGAGATGATACAATCATGAAAAAATTGAGAGTTTGTACATGAGGTGATTGTAGCCATATTAGTGCGCTTGCAACAAGAACAATTGTTCTGTCCTTGATACTTCTTTTTTTTGCACCAACATCCAAATTTTAGGACAAGCTTTCAGGCTGTGTCCTCTTATTTAGGGTCCAAGCAGTACCCTGTAGCACTTGGTCTTTGAAGAAGAGGGCACACCACGAAAGCTTATCCTGAAATGTTTTACTTTATATATAAAGGAAATGTTCACAAAAAGTCAACTGCAAGAATATTAGGCAGAAGGATTGGAAAATTGTGATTATCTTTTTTGTCTGATTAAAGTGGAACCTCTGTCACGTTTTTTTTTCACAGTCTGTGTCCACAGTGGATAGATTTCCCTTCACTGTGCGAGAAAAGGCTCAGTGTGCTGGGGATGCTTAAAATTTTACTACAAACACTGTGTGGTTTTCTGGGAAAAGCAATGCACCAACAAGGCTGTCAGGAAATGGGAATTCTGGGGGTGCACAAACGGTTTACAATAGCATTCCACCGTGTTGTCGCAGTTGAAAGCAAGTAATATTTGAATGTATGCTGGAGAATTTGGCTTGTCTATGTGCTCGAAAAAATTTTACATGGCTAGAGAAAAATTAAAAGTCATCAGCTATAAGCACTGTAGCTGCTGCCTTCAAGAAACATACTGGGGGGGATTTACTAAAACTGGTGCATTCAGAATCTGGCTACCATACACAGCTGCACCAATCAGCTTCTAACTTCAGCTTTTTCAACCACGCTTTAAATTTTATAAATTTAACAAAACCTGGAAGCTGATTGATTTCTGTGCAGAGCTGCATCCGATTTTGCACCATGCATTTTTCATAAATCTCCCCCACTCTATACTTACCAGCTCAAGCTCTGTGTTCCACATTGCGTTGACATTCCGCACCACCCTCTTATATTTGGGTTCTGGTTGTGGTTTCCTAATCAGTCACAGCCAGCCTCCAACTGCTCAAGAGTAAGATCTGCAGGAAAACTAGTCCCGCGGCCACCTCCAGGATGTATGATCTACTCCCCACTGTATACTTACCAGCTCAAGGTCTGTGTTCCACACAGCCAATTCTCCTTAGAGTTTCTAACGTTCCGCACCATCCTCTTATATCTGGGATCTGGTTGTGACTTCCTAATCAGTCACAGCCAGCCCCCAACTGCTCATGAGTAAGATCTGCAGGAAAACTAGTCCCGCGACCACCTCCAGGATGTATGATCTACTCCCCACTGTATACTTACCAGCTCAAGCTCTGTGTTCCACACAGTCAATTCTCCTTAGGGTTTCTGATATTCCGCACCATCCTCTTATAGCTGGGATCTGGTTGTGACTTCCTAATCAGTTACAGCCAGCCTTCAACTGCTCATGAGTAAGATCTGCAGGAAAACTAGTCCCGTGACCACCTCCAGGATGTATGATCTACTCCCCACTGTATACTTACCAGCTCAAGCTCTGTGTTCCACACAGCCAATTCTCCTCAGGGTTTCTGACATTCCGCACCACCCTCTTGTATTTGGGATCTGGTTGTGACTTCCTAATCAGTTACAGCCAGCCCATAACTGCTCTTGAGTAAGATCTGCAGGACTAGTCCTGTGGCCACCTCCAGGATGTATGATGTAATCCCAGGTGGCTGCAGGGGGAAAGGGGGACATCACCCTTGCCTAAGCAAGGAATGAGGGAGTGCAAGTGGGTACCACCAAAAAAGGTAATTTGCTTATATTATTGTTGGAATATTTTCAAGTCCTAGAACAATTTTAATTAACTAGGTCCCACTTAACCATTCTCCATTCCTAATATAAAATATATACCATAACATAGACCTCAGCACAAGGAGTCCAGCTTGGATTAATGCTCTAGGTCAGAATATTGTAAATGCTGAGTACCTTACAGCCAAAGATCAATGTGTCACCCAAGGCCTGTGGTATTATTTATAGGTTATAGGAAAAGGGCTGATTGGGGGAATGGGAGCAAAAGTTATTTAGAAATTGCTAGTAGTTTTAAAATATTTCTATAAAGTTTTTTTGTTTTTTCCTTCCAATTCCTGTCACGAAGGAAATCTCTCCAGAGCAAAAATCCCTTCTAAGTTGTATCTAGAACCAGTGTCCCCACTGGAGAATTTCCCCTCTGTTCTTGTTACAGTCCCACTTCCCATCATCTGCTGTCCTATTGACAATAGTCATACACAGTATAAAAACCTCATAGAGGTTCTACCCTCCTACACTCTACTAAATACTAAAAAAGCTTGGGATTCAGACCCACTTCAAGTCCACACACACACACATCACAAATCAGTAGGAGGGTTGCTTTGTAAAATGTAGGCTATCACTAAGTACCTGTATATCAAAAAAGGTAAGTTTACAAATTTTATCAAATTGCTGTCAACAATTTTTCTTACCATACCACATTTTGTGCTGAAAAACTATAATATATATTTTGAAAAAAAGCTTAGTCAACTTCACTTCCCCCAGCCAGCCATGCAGCTATTTTAGCACTGAAGCCACAAACCCACATATTCTTCCTTGCTTCTAAAATTACAATGTTCATTTAGTTTCTTTCAAACAGGAAAAAAAGAACTTAAGAGTTGATGTCGCATATGAAACACCTAGAAAATAAATGTATGTTAGTTAGTCGTCAGTCTGCCCTTACTCTTTTAGCCTAGATATTGGATTATTCTAATATGAAAGGTACTCAATTACACTGAAGTGCAATCAGCAAAAGAAAGCATAAAAGTATATAAATCCTAAATGCCAGCTTCCCACAACATGAGAGGAAGTATACTCATCTTGCAGGAAACCCATGTCTCCCACCTTTCACCGCTGCAGGCTCTAGCTCACCAGTCATCTCCTCAGCCAGCTCAGAATACTGTATATAACTGAACAAATGATCAGACAGGGAGTAATTTTAACTGTGTTTACTACGAGGTGGAACATAAGAAGTAATAATTCAAAACATATAAAGGAAGATTTATAGCACACACATATAGCAGAATAATATAAAACAAATTACGAAAGCTACACAAACATGGACTCTTCAATCAGGGTAATGAGCGGCTGAATAGCATAGTCTTTATAAGACTATACAGCAACAGACAGCTACGTTTTTCTACTTCAGCAAAACAGAATACAAACAGCTAATAAACAGTGTCCCCCACAATGAAGTCCAGGGTAGCTCTGGTAAAACAGCGGGATTTAAGGCCCAAGGACAAAGGGAAACTCCAATGGAACTGTAGTACCCTGGTAGCAACTAAGAAGTGGCTCCCAACAGTGCCTGGATCTTCTGAAACAGTTGCGTGCCATTAGACTTCTTCCTGGCTGTCCACATGCCTCTTCTGACAATGAAGGGGTGCTCACTTGGCTGTAGATCACTTACCCAGCTACCTCTGCTTCATTTGATGTGGCCTCTCTGAGCTGCTAAAGGGAGGGAAGCTGAGAAATGTATCTTCATCCCGGTTGTGTTCAGGAACCCACAGAGTTGTGGAAAAAAGTTGAAGGTGCCTGCATCTGTATGAGCATGGTGAGAAGATGGGCACTCCACTGCACAGCTTCTTCCCCCATGCTCCAACTACAAAGCATGAAACTGACTTCATTGCTGTCATTCAGCATGTGAGCTAGACAGGCAGGCCTGGGAGCTAGAGCTCATATGATCAACCATCCTGAACAGCATGGAAGTCTACAAAAAATTGGCAGGATCCGGGTGGACGCCATATGGCGTCCTTTCAGGAATGCGCATTGCGCATGCCCGCAGGGCCGTGATGCAGCGCAATCTGTCACCGGCTGTGTACCTTGGACACAGCCGATGACAGATCTGTGTACCGGCCCTGTTGCCAGTACCATGTCGCCTGCTGTGCCCAATCACAGCAGGTCACATGACAGTTGTATACAATAGATGACTTCCTTTCATGTCATCCATTGTATACAAGTGTGTCTAGCTGTGAATGGTCACAGCGATCACATGCACAAGCTGGGCCAATCACAGCTCAGCTGTCATGTGATTAACCTTGGCCAAATTACACCTAAGCACAAAAAAACACCCCTGAATTAATTGATTTAATTCAGGTAAATGCTTGCTTATAGCAAAGTAATTCTTTGCTATAAGCAAATTGTGTTAAAAAAAAAATACTGATCACTTCCCCAAAGTAGTACAATGTTACTATGGTAATATTGTACTACTTTGGTCATAGTGCAATATGAAAAAAAATCTTAAAAAAAGAGAAAAAAAGTAGTAAACAATTTAAAATAATAAAAAAATAAATAAATTATCATATTTTTTATTCGGACTGTCACCAGTCAGTGTCCCTGACTAAATAATACATCCTAATTTAGGTTATTTTCACCAAAGAAATGTAGCAGAATTCATCTTGGCCTAAATTTATGAAGAACAATTATTTATTTGCAAACTTTATAACAGAAACAAAGAAAATGTTCAGTCTTTTTTTGTTAATTTAGCAAAAAATAAAAACCCCAGTGGTGATTAAATACCACCAAAAGAAAGTTGTGTGAAGAAAATGATAACATTTTAGTTTGGGTACAGTGTTGTATGACTGCGCAATTGTCATTCAAAGTGTGAGAGCGCTGAAAGCTGAAAATTGGCCTGGGAAGGGGGTAAAAGTGCCCTGTATGGAAGTGATTAGATATGAATAAATACTAGGATTTGCTATACAAAAATGCGTGTATTTTACCTGTTCTTTGTTAAAGATAACCCTGTATATCCAGCAATTACTGAATGGTTCTTTTAGATCTACTTGTTGACAATGATTTGGATCAGAAGGACAATCCAGCTGCACAGCCACCTTATCTGTCCATGCATTTGGTCCATTGGCATTTTCTCCTCCACAGATCCACAAGTTTGGATGCATCTTAATATTCTGAGATTGTTGTCTAACTTGAGTGAAATTTCACTTTTCTCACATCCATTTTTGTTTATTGAGTGACGGAGGGTCAGGATTTCTCTCCTGTTTTTTCTATGGTTTGGAAGTGATTTTGTTCTCACTTTCCATCTTATGTGATCACCAGGACAGAAAGTAGGGTAATCTTTCCAATATGGACAGTAGCAAAATCAGATCATGGAAACGATAGAAGCTCTGCATATTATTAAACCCACCTGCCTCCCACCTAAAGGAAAGTTTTTCTTCACTTGCTGATATAAAATCTCCTCAATGGGTTCACACTCGTACTCTTCCAAACTGCTAAACAGTGTTACTTTATTGCAGCCTCTGTTTATTGTGTCATTCAGCAATAGGCAAATGTTTGCCTGTTAACTTGCAAATTGTATTTGTTGATAAATGATTCATTCATATTGGGACTCATGGAAACACCTAAAGACATCAGGTTTTCACTGCTACATTCTGTCCAAACTTGACAGAAATCAGTGGCATGAATGTTTACCAAAGAATGTGTGTGTATTTGTATGCACTATATAACATATTATTATTATTATTCAGGATTTATAAAGTGCCAACAGTTTGTGCAGCACTTTACAACAAGAGGGCAGACAGTACAGTTACAACACAATTTCATACAGTAGGAATCACAGGGCCCTCCTCATTAGAGCTTACAATCTAAAAGGTAGGGCCAAGTGATAAAAAAGGTATTAACTGTGGGGGATGAGCTGATGGAGAAAATAGGAGTACAGTTGTATAGGCAGGATAGGCTTCTCTAAAGAGAAATGTTTTCATGGATTGCCTAAAAGTGGACAGAGTAGGAGATAGCCAGACAGATTGGGGTAGGCAATTCCTTAGGATGGAAGAGGCTAGGGAGAAGTTCTGGAGGTGAGCATGGGAGGAGGTGACAAGGGAGCAAGAGAGCAGGAGGTTTTGGGAGGAACGAAGAGAAGGACTTGGTTTGTATTTTGAGACCAGGTCAGTGGTGTAGCTGGAGGCAGAGCTGTGGATGACTTTGTAGGTTGTTGATAGTATTTAGTATTTTTAATGTAATTCACTGGGTGAACAGAAGCCAGGGATTGGCAGAGAGGGTAGCAGACACTGAACGGTTGGTAAAGTGGATGAGTCTGGCAGCAGCATTCATGGCAGACTGAAGGGGGGATAGCCTATGTCAGGGGTGGGCAAACTTTTTGACTTGAGGGCCGCAATGGGTTCATATATTGGACCCGGGGGCCGGACCAAGAGTAGATGAATTATGTGTATGTGTCATCCATAGTAAGTATAGTAATATTCCCCATAGTAAGCATAGTAATTAATCCCCCATATAGTAATTCATCCCCCATAGTAATTCATCCCCCATATAGTAATTCATCCCCCATAGTAATTCATCCCCCATAGTAATTCATCCCCCATATAGTAATTCATCCCCCATAGTAATTCATCCCCCATAGTAATTCATCCCCCCTATAGTAATTCATCCCCCCTATAGTAATTCATCCCCCCTATAGTAATTCATCCCCCATATAGTAATTCATCCCCCATAGTAATTCATCCCCCATATAGTAATTCATCCCCCATATAGTAATTCATCCCCCATAGTAATTCATCCCCCATAGTAATTCATCCCCCATATAGTAATTCATCCCCCATATTAATTCATCCCCCATATAGTAATTCATCCCCCATATAGTAATTCATCCCCCATAGTAATTCATCCCCCATATAGTAATTCATCCCCCATATAGTAATTCATCCCCCATATAGTAATTCATCCCCCATAGTAATTCATCCCCCATATAGTAATTCATCCCCCATATTAATTCATCCCCCATATAGTAATTCATCCCCCATATAGTAATTCATCCCCCATAGTAATTCATTCCCCATATTAATTCATCCACCATATTAAGTCCCCAAGTCTCCCCTGTGTCAATTCACTTACCTTTGCTCCGCGCGTTCCTCTCGCCGTGTCCCGCGCCGTTCCGGTGTAGCATGAAAATCTGTCTCCTATGAGGATCTGTCCCCCTCGACGTATCTGCGCATGTGCCAGTTTCAGGCATTAGCAGCCGATCGGCGATCTCCGGCACATGCGCAGATACGTCGAGGGGGACAGATCCTCATAGGAGACAGATTTTCATGCTACACCGGTCTTCAGGGCGGACTGTGAGAGGAGCCTAGCTCCGCGGCCCGGATTAAAAGGTCCGCCGGGCCGTATACGGCCCGCGGGCCGTAGTTTGCCCATTGCTGGCCTATGTAAAGGTAAGCCAAGGAGGAGGGACTTGCAGTATTCGAGATGAAAGCTAACTAGGGTGTAAATTAGGAGCTCTGTGGTGTCATTGGTTAGGAAGGGGTGTATTTTGGAGATGTTGTGGAGGTTGTGGCAGCAAACTTTGGAAAGCGTTTGGATTTGGGACCAAAAAGAAGAGTTCAGAGTCCAGGATTACACCTAGCACCCTGGCATGTGAGGACAATTAATTGTTGAGTAATTAATCTTGACAGATAAGTCAGGAGAAGGGGCACGTGGGGGAGAAAATATTATGAGCTCAGTTTTGGACAGGTTCAGTTTGAGGAAGTGGTGCGACATCCAGACTGATACATTAGTCAGTAAATTAGTAAATTAGGAAACTGATTTTGTTAGCTAAGATGCAGAGAGATAGATTTGGGTGTCAGCATAGAAATTATATTGAAAGCCAAGAGAGGCTATCAGCTGACCCAGGGATGAAGTGTAGATCAACAATAGAAGAGATCCAAGAACAGAACCTTGGGGGAACCCCAATGGAGAAAGGAAGAAGAGAAGAGGAAGTAGAATTGCAAGTGATGCTGAAGGTACGGTTAGATAGGTAGGATGAGAACCAACGAAGAGCACAGTCATGGAGACCAAAAGAGTAAAGGTTTTTGAGGAGGAGGCGGTGGTCAACTGTATCAAAGGCAACCAAAAGGTCCAGAAGTAGGAGTAAAAAATAGTGTCCACTGGTTTTAGCTGTTAGTAAATCGTTTGTAAATTTTAGGCGAGCAGTTTCTGTAGAGTGTTGAGGGTGAAATCCAGACTGAAGGGGATCAAGAAGGTTATTCTTATTGAAGTGGTCACTCAGCTGGTTGTAGACCAGGCGTTCAAGGAGTTTGGAGGAAAAGGGGAGCAAGGAGATGGGGCTTAGGTTTTTAAGATTGGTGGGGTCCAAGGAAGGCTTTTAAAGTATGGGGGTGACTAGTGCATGTTTTAGAGTTTTGGGGAAGATGCCAGAAGAGAGGGAGAAATTGAAGATGTGAGTTAGAGATTGTAAGATAGTGCCAGAGGGTGACCACAGTATTTGAGAGGGAATAGGGTCCAGGGGGAAGGTGGTTAGGTGGGCATTAGAAAAATGTTTAGCAACCTTGTCTATAGTAGTAGGGCTGAAGAAGGGAATTGTTGAGTGTACCTGTGGACATAGGGTGTTAAGTGGGGGGGATTTATGTAGAGTGGAGATTTCATCACAAATTGTATTAATCTTTTCTTTAAGTGATTGGCTATCTCTTGGGCAGTGAGTAAGTTAGTGGGTGGAGACAGTGGAGGAAGAGAAGAGTTGACAAGTTACTGGATGAGAAGGTGTTAATGAGAGTGATAAAATAGGTCTGTTTGGCAGTGTGAAGGCAGGGATTGTATTTTTTGGAGAGCAATACTATTCATAATAGTATTTTTCATAGAGCCACAGGTTCAAAATAGTGATGAGTGATTTTTTTTTAACAGAAACAAAGACTTGGGACAGAGGAAGTTACACTACATGCTTGCTTTGTTGGGTGCCTGACTGAAAACATCATCTAATGTAAAGCCTAGCAGAGGAAGTGAGTAGTGTAGGGCCCCTTTCACACAGGGATTCTGATCAGGCCTGCCTCTCAATTTTTCAGCTGAACTTGATCGAAAGGTCCATGGACTTGTTTCCATTTACACCCGCCTACCTCCTGGTGCGATCCTTTTCCATTTTGATCACTGGATCAGAGATAACCTGATGTGAATGGACAGCAGAGTCCATTTGATCGAAACTTGATCGAAAGGTGCATGGACTTGTTTCCATTTACACCCGCCTACCTCCTGGTGCGATCCTTTTCCATTTTGATCACTGGATCAGAGGTAACCTGATGTGAATGGACAGCAGAGTCCATTTATGCCCAGCCGCAAATAGAGCTTAGCGGGGTCTGCTTGTGTCTGCTCTGCATAAACTGGGTGGGCACAGATGTCTCACTTGGCTCTGATCATCAGGGAATCAGCTCACAGATCCCCTGCTGATCGGAGCGGACTCTCTTTCATGTGGAACAGCCTTAAATGTTCCTCCGTCCCAGCTGCTTGTTTAATTGTGACAGCAGTGATCAGCTGAGCTGTCTGTCTCTGCAGGACTGCACTGAAAGGGGGTCTGAATGAGAGGGACCCTAACACAAGAGGCAAATAACTCTTCTTATGCAAAGGACTGACAGGCTGTTTTCACTATAGTCAATGGCAGGTCTTTGCTGATAGAGATCTGAATGTGCAGGATCATTCTAATAAGGTGAAAAAATATTTTTGCCAGTACACGCTATATTCCATGCTGTATGTTCCCTTTTCTATACTGCCACATTACATATGCCATGCTGTGTATTCTTTATTCTGCATTTCCTCTTTTCATTAGCCGTGCTGTACATTCATATTCCACATTGCCTCATTCCATATGCCATGTTGAATGTTCCCTATTCCACATCACCGCATTCCTTATGCCATGATGTACATTCCTTATTCTGCAACCACCGCATTCCATATACCACGCTATACTTTCCTTATTCTGCATAGTCTCATTCCTTATACCATGCTGTACATTCACTATTCCACACCACCTCATTCCGTATTTTCACTGTTGATGGATTTATTATTGCCACTGCGGGATTTATTGTTGTTGCTGGGGATTATTAATTGCTGTTGAGGCATTTAATGGTGCTGCTGGGGAATATATTTTTTGGTGTTAATGGATTTATTGTTGCTGCTGGGGGAGAAGTTATTGTCACTGCTGGGGGTTTAATACTGCTGCCGGGTGGATTTATTGTTGCTGCTGGGGGGTTTATAATTGTTGATGAGCAATAGATTGTTTATTATTTATTATATATAGTGCATATATACTCTATACAGTATGTATATATATATATATATATATACTGTAGAAAGCCATCTATATCTTCCATAGAAAACCTCGAGCTATTACCATAATTAAAAGTAAAGTAGCAACTAAGGAGTAGTGAAGAAAGAAATTGGAGGAAGAATGCTGGATGCTGGGATGAGGTCTTAAGAAGGGTGTTTACCCTTTTTCCAGGTCACAGTCAAGATTCATCTTCCTGTTGTATTAAAAACAGGAAAAAGCCAGTCAAGTGATGATGCCAACTGCTTAACTGGATCAACAAACTTCAGACACATGTTAATGCACTGTGCTGTTTACGGTATGTGCTACCATTCCTGACATTTTGCACTATGCTGAACTGGCACATACATTTTATTTCCAGACCACATATATTGCCAGTTTATGTTTTTAAAAATAGTCATCCGCTA
The DNA here is from genome assembly GCF_062004578.1 of Staurois parvus. Classification (NCBI taxonomy): domain Eukaryota; kingdom Metazoa; phylum Chordata; class Amphibia; order Anura; family Ranidae; genus Staurois; species Staurois parvus. The sequence continues at coordinate 5,653,283 of NW_028317961.1, read as the reverse complement.
CCCAAATGTTACTTATAGTAAATAATATTCAAAAGACATTGCATTTTGGCATGAGAAACTACATAAAAAATCATTTTTGACCTATTACCTGAGCAACAGAGCCTTTGTACTTTGAATCAGAATAACTTAAAGCAATACTAAAGGTTCTTTTTTTTTGTAAAATAACAAACATGCCCATACTTACCTACTGTGTGTAGTGGTTTTGCACAGAGCAGCCTGGATTCTCTTCTTCTTGGGTCCCCCGCAGGCTCTCCTGGCTAATTTTTTCTTTCCAGTGCCCCATAGCAAGCGGCTTGCTATGGGGGCACCCACTACTCCGTGTGTCCGTTCATACACAGAGCCGTGGCTTGGCCCCTTTTTCTGATTGACTGACTGGCTGTAATTGACAGCAGCAGGAGCCAATGGCTCCTGCTTGCTGTCGCAGCCAATGAGGAGGTAGAGACCCGGGGCAGCCGAGGCTTTCATGCACATCCCTGGATCTTGATGGGGCTCAGGTAACTATAGAGGGGGCTGATGACACTGCTGTACACAGAAGGTTTTTTACCTTCCTGCACAGAATGCATGAAGGTTAAAAAACCTTGAGCCTTTACAATCACTTTAAAACAGGGGTAGGCAACCTTTCAGAGGTTGAGATCTACATGGAGGAAAGCAAAGATCACTGGGGGATTGGGGGAGTGGGTTTCTAGGTGATGACAATATAAAGAACACGTGTGTCCTCTGCCCACCCTTCACATCTCTCTCCACAGTAGTATCCTCTGTCCCCCTTCACATCACCCACCACAATAGGGTCCTCTGCCTCCCTTCACATCACCCCACATTTGTGTCCTCTGCCCCCCTTCACATTACCCCCCAACAGTAGTGTCCTCTGCCCCCCTTCACATCACCCCCCAACAGTAGTGTCCTCTGCCCCCTTCATATCACTCCCCCCCATAGCAGTGTCCTCTGCCCCCCCACAGTAGTGTTCTTTACCCCCGTACTGCAGTGACCTCTACCTCCTTCACATCACCCCCCCCCCTCCACTGTAGTGTCCTCTGCCCCCGTAGCAGTATCTTCTGCCTCCTTCAAATTACCCCCCCACTATATTGTCCTCGGCCCCCCTCCCCCAACAGTAGTGGTCTGTACCCCCCAATGATGTGTCCTCTGCCCCTTTCACATCACCCCCAAATGTAGTGTCCTCTGCCCCCCTTCACATCACCCCTCAAGAGCAGTGTCCTCTGCCCCCCTTCATATCACCCCCCATTGCAGTGTCCTCTGCCCCCTCCCCCACAGTAGTGTCCTGTACCCCCCCAAAGCAGTGTCCTCTGTCCTCCTTTACATCACCCTCCCCCCACACTGTGGCATCCTCTGCCCCTCCCCCCCCCCCCACAGTAGTGTCCTGTACCCCCCAAAGCAGTGTTTCTGCCCCCATTCACATCACCCCCTTTCAATGTGGTGTCCTTTGCTCCCCTCCCCCCACAGTAGTGTCCTGTACTCCCCCCCCAAAACCGTGTCTGCTGCCCACTTCACATCACCCCTCCCAACACTAAATGTCCTCTGCCCCCCATAACTGTGTTCTCTGCCCCCCTCCGCCCACAGTAGTGTATTGTCCCCCCCAAAAAAAAATTATCCTCTGCCCCCCACACACACAGTAGTGTCCTCTACCCACCCCCATAGCAGTGTCCTCTACCCCCCACAAAATGTACTCTGCCCCCTGAAAGCATTGTCCTCTGCTTCCCCATCCCCCAAAGCAGTGCCCTCTGTCCATTTCTCATCAGAAGGGCAGCAAGGCTGTTTTAACAAAGCTGGAGGGGATTATCAGTGAAAACAAGAGTTGTAAATCATTCCTTAGGCTCCATTAATGGAAACTCAGATAGTATTTTATTTTACCTTTTATTGCTTTACTAATCATTAACTAGGCAAATCAGAAATGGAATTCAACATAGGCTGTGTAGGCTTTGGCCTAGAGCCACATGGTCACTGGCAGTGATCCGAGACAGCCTTTACATCCCTGCCGGCAGCCTGTACCTATATAATAAAATGTTCTGGACTGCTGAGGTGCCCATCTATGCTATCTTACCAGGTTCTCATTATTTCTGCTTCTGGGTGATATAAGTCAGTTGACCTAAATTCAGTCTTGTCAGCCAAAAGTGTGCACACCAGAATGCAGTTCTTTATCTGTTTCCTTGCACATGTTCAGAGTTACTGTAAAATAACTGCTGAATATATCTCACCAAGTAATCTCTCCTGTCTTACTACAGCCTATTTGTTCCAGCACTGGAAAGTAGAGACATGGTCATATTTCACCTCCTGGCTAAAATGGCTGTAAAGGCTCAAGGTTTTTTACCTTCATGCATTTTATGCATGAAGGTAAAAAAACTTGTGTTCAGTAGCATCCCCCCCACAACAGCCTCTAATATTTACCTGAGCTCCATGGCAATCCAGTGATGTGCCTCAGCTCTCTGGGGACTCTCCCTCCTCATTGGCTGAGACAGCAAACACAGCCAATGAGGAGAGAGAGGGGGCAGGGCCAATCCACGGCTCTGTGTGTGAATAGACACAAGTGAGCTTGCTTGGGTGCCCCCATAGCAAGCAAGAGGGAGGGGCTAGGAGTGCCAACGGGGGACCCAAGAAGAGGAGGATCAGGGCTGCTCTGTGCAAAACCACTGCACAGAGCAGATAATTATGACATGTTTGTTACTTTTTTAAAAATGCCTTTAATATATTAATATAGCATCTACACAATCAGTCTCCACCTAGCCTCTCAATCAACCTTACTATTCAGCTGTGTTCAGACCCACATCCATTGCCTGAGATATAGGTTCATTTCCTAACCCTAGGTGCACAGGTGTGTCTAAGGGGCCCCAACCTGGTATCACCTCTGGTAGAATCCATTATTCCTTTCAGGCATATTTACCGAGAGGCAAACAAGTCATTTGCCATGGGCAGAAATTTTCAGGGGGACGGAAAAAGGGACCTGGGATATGAGGAGGGTGTGCGCTGCTGGAGGCTGCAGGGATGGTCGGCTGCTCTTCTGTAAGGTTAGTGGATTGGAAGGTGGTGGCTGGGGCTGGGTATGAATGCGGCAGTTGGTGGTGGCAGAGGTGGGGATGCTTGTTGCTGTGTGGCCTAGGGGTGGCAGAGGGTAGTGGCACCGGGGAAGGGGGGGCTATGATTCTGTGTTGCCTAGAGCAGCACAAGAACTAAACACAACACTGCTTTCAGGTGCTCTAGTTGAGATCTGGTGGATGTGGTTAGATCTCTGCCTCTCCCCTTTTTAGGTCTCACACCGCAAATACATTATCCACCATGTCTCAGTTCCCAGTGAACTCAGAGTATCCACACTGAGAGTGTAGTAGTTCTGTTGCTTCAGAAACCCCTGTTCATGCGTAATCAGCCCAAAACCATACATATCTGTTCCTCCCATCAAGTTTCCAGCATACTTCTTTACAACTATTAGTGGATCTTTGTACCTAGCCTCACATTTAGATCTTTTAAACACAGATGTAATAATAAGGCATTATGCAGGTGTTATTTACGCTTATCTAACTGAGGCTTAATGAGTATACTAAGCAGAATGGTTTAATACACCAAGCTCTTGGTAAAGTGGTCACTCTCCTCTTGTATTTTGAGTGTGTTTGCTTTGCACTGTATTGAATCCAAAGGAAAGTGGTATGTATAACGTCAGAAAAGGGTTGACATTGCAGTCCTGTTCTTATTGTTTGATGATCTCTGCAGGCACTGTTTCTCCTATCATTTTCTTTATTTTTTATGTGCACAACCCTTGTCACCTTACTTTAGAACCCTCTCAACTGAAAAATATATTTAATCTACTGCACACGTGAGTACTGAAACACTTGTGTGCTCCCCCTTCTAGATTCCAGACTACTGTAAATCTATAGCCCTGTGATGAGCCAACCAGTTGCACTCAAGTAGAAATCCCTTTGGCAAACATATGCATTACTTCTGGTATTTAGGCCAGAAATACTGAATGTCAAGTCTGGTGATTCTAGAATTTCTCCAGCTATGTCCTAGTTAGCAATCCTTTGTGTCGTGCCTTCACCTTCAAGAACTGCTCAAAACATATAAGTCCCTCCTTCCTTCTACTTTTATTGATTTCCCTTTCTCTCTTTCCTACCCTCATGACGACTCCTGGGATGTATGACATTGATTGAAAGAGTAAAGTTCCACTTTAATGGCTAGAACAGCGTTTCTCAACTAGGGTTGCACAGGCAATCAACAATTTAAAAATTCTCAGACAAGTAGCCACTAATACTAGTGATCTTTTTATCTATCTGTATGGGGGCATTTTTCCTAATAACCACAAATGTAAGAAGCTATCTTCCAAAATCTGACCAAAATGCTAATATACTCTGAGCTGTAGATACATAGTTGCTAACTGTCCCGAATTTGCTGGGACAGTCACGGTATTTGAAAAGTTGCCCCAACACAATTTTGTCCCAGGTGTCAGTAAGCAGTGACTGTGAGAAATTGGGATTAAAATTGCACTGCCCAATTTCTCATAGTCAGGGCAGTGATACATGAAAAAAGGAGATACAATCTTTGTCAGCAAACAGCACTTTTTCACTTCTATCTACAGTTTAGATGGAAGTAAAAAAGTGCTGTTAGCTGACAAAGATGGTATCTCAGCTGACAAAGATGGTATTTCCTTTTTTGATGTAGTACTGTCTTTACTGTCAGAAATAAGTCAGTGCAGTTTTAAACCCAATTTCCCACGGTCACTGCTTGCTGACGCCATCACTGATATCAGCTATTCATGCAGGTTTCTCAAAAGGTTACATCTTGCCTTTATGTACCTCATATGTGCTGTATAAGTGCGCTCTAATATCTGGCTGTGCAATCACACTTTGTTGTTTCTTCCAAACTAACATTTTGAAAATGTGCTTGTGTTATTTTAAAACACTAAACGAGGACTTCTTCATTGGTGATAAGCAGTCATTTCATGTGTACACTCTTTAGAGCAATCCATAATTGGCAGTTGCTTTAGTTAAGTGCATTGGTTTATTACCATTTGGCTGTTATTTGTAACCCATCACTCTGAAAATCTGACTCATATTTACTATAGCAAGAAAAATACTGTATCTTATGACCAAGTGATCCATAGATTCCCTGAAAGGATGGGTTTCAATGCTTTTGCCTGTCTGTTTAATTACATGGTAAATATGATCTCCATAGATCTTATATGATACTGATAAGGTTTAACCTGAACAGCATCCCAAAAATGTCAGAGCAGGATAACATATTTACATTTAACAATCTTGGATTGATGTTAGTTATTTAGGGGGGTGAGCATTATCTATTATCATGAAAAATACTTAAATAGATTAACAGCCAGTTTATATTTAATATTTTTATTTGTTATTGAGTAAAACTGCACTGCCCAATATTTCACAATCAGGACAGTGCTACATTTTTTCATGTAGCACTGTCCTGATTGTGAGAAATTGCTTGATAAGCTCAATCACTGCCCCCATCTTCCTCCATTTGTGTAAAGAAAAGCAGTGTGCAACGAACGGGTTGATCTCGTCAACTTTCCTGCGTTGCCAAGCCTCAGCCAAATATGCAAGAGAACAGGAATAGGTCTACCTGCCTGTCTTACAGTCAGATATATACTTATCTACGGCTACCTATACTCAATAGGGCAAGGTGCAATGTCCACAGAGACCATCAATGACCAAGAGAACAGGAATAGGTCTACCTGCCTGTCTTACAGTCAGATATATACTTATCTACGGCTACCTATACTCAATAGGGAAAGGTGCAATGTCCACAGAGACCATCAATGACCAAGAGAACAGGAACAGGCCTACCTGCCTGTCTTACAGTCAGATATATACTTATCTACGGCTACCTATACTCAATAGGGCAAGGTGCAATGTCCACAGAGACCATCAAAGACCAAGAGAACAGGAATAGGTCTACCTGCCTGTCTTACGGTCAGATATATACTTATCAACGGCTACCTATACTCAATAGGACAAGGTGCAATGTCCACAGAGACCATCAATGACCAAGAGAACAGGAATAGGTTTACCTGCCTGTCTTACAGTCAGATATATACTTATCTACGGCTACCTATACTCAATAGGGCAAGGTGCAATGTCCACAGAGACCATCAATGACCAAGAGAACAGGAATAGGCCTACCTGCCTGTCTTACAGTCAGATATATACTTATCTACGGCTACCTATACTCAATAGGGCAAGGTGCAATGTCCACTGTAAAGTAAAACAGAGACCATCAATGACCAATTTAAATTGTTATTGAACCCAGAGTATGAAAAATTCTCATTACATCCTCTATAACAGAGTGTTTGTACTCACAAAGTGAAATATACCTGGTTGATCCTGCCTTCATCTATCCTTACCATCATCTCTGTGTCCCCACTGCAGCCTGAGATTTTGTAGACCAGCTGTTGTCACCTACTCAGCATGCTGCAGTTTCAGTTCCCTTCTAAGCTCTTCATTTCTTCTTTTTTTCTTTTTTTCAGCCCACGTGACTCTAGATTCACACATGTAGGTGTATACACAGTGGTAAATGACACTCCCCTCCCTTCCTCTTCCACCATTTCCTCCCATTGCTAAACCCTATAGAGGTATGGTATAGTATGCTTATTGATTACATTCAGTAAGAAACTCACAAAAAAGCTTAGTTTTAATATACTGTAAATCAATATTAAATATATCAAATTTAATTGTGAATACTTGTAAAGTAAAAAAAGGATACAGATGTCATCTGAACAAACTGAAAGCTAGTGCCAATCATCTTTCCCTATGCCTACACAATATTAATGCATAAAAAATAGATGTTCAATACCGATTTATAGGGAGCTTTTTCAGCATCTGCCAAAGAACAGGAAAGTTTTTGTGAGCAAACCAACAGTGTTGCAGGAATAAGGTACTTTGAGGATTTAAAAAAAAAAAAAAATATATATATATATATATACACACACACATGCTTACACACACAGTGGCAGAGAGTAAAAACCAGCACATTGCTTAGTAAAAACAGCACACAATATACATTGGTAGGCACATATTTAACCCTTAGATTGCCCCTAAATGTTAACCCCTTCCCAACCAGTGTCATTAGTACAGTGACAGTGTATATTATTAGCACTGATCACTGTATTAATGTCAGTGTCATTTAGTCAGTTCACACCCAGCGTCAGTAAGTGTCAGATTGCCTGGCACACTATAACAGTCCCACTATAAGTCGCTGATCACTGCCATTACTAGTATAAATAAAGAAAATACCATGGTATGTAGAAGCTATAACTTTTATGCAAACCAGCAAATATGCCCTTAATGGGATTTTTGTTTACCAAAGACACATAGAAGAATACATTTTCGGCCTGAAATTATGAAGAAATTTGATTTTTTTTAATTGTTTTTATTGGATATGTTTTATAGCAGAAAGTAAAAAAAACATTTTTTTAAAAAATGTTTGGCCTTTTTTCATTTATATAATAAAAAAACCCAGTGGGTGATAAACTACAATCAAAAGAAAGCTCTATTTGTGTGAAAAACAGTGATATGAAAATGTTATTTGGGTACAGAGTTGTATGCAGGGGCGGACTGACCATTTGGAAACTTGGGCACTGCCCGAGGGCCTGGGGCAGTAGGGGGCCCCATGAGATGCCCCTGGTACCTTTTTCATAGGCTTTTTTGAGTTTGGGCAAGGACACAGGTGCCCCATGATCCCCTATTGCCTGGGGGGCCCCATGAGTTGTCAGTCCGCCTCTGGTTGTATGAATATGCAATTACCAGTTTGAAGTAACACAGTGCCGAATAGCAAAAAAATGTCCTGGTCATGGGGAGAGGTGTAAAACCTTCCGGAGCTTAAGTGGTTATACAAGGAACATACTTCAGATCATGTCTATACAAAAATCCTGGACATATTTTACATTCACCTTTATTTAAAAGATGTGCCCTTTTTTGTTTCAATAAAGTATATATATCTATATAACAGTACGCACGCCTTAGCGAGTATGCCTCTGAGAATTGCCTGTCCAAATGCCTCTTCCTCCTGTTATGGCCTTTACTTACCCAGAGCTGAGGATATATTACAAGTGTCATCATACAGATGTGTTTTGCAGAGGGAGGGAAGAGCATATCAGACCAGCTCTGTTACTGAATGCTGAATTCTGAGAGTGTATTGCTTAGGACTGTAATAAGCAACAATGACAGTGTGGCAGAGTCGGCCCCTGTCATTTGCGGTGGATTCCTATATTGTGCCAATAGGTGAAATACACACAGACGTCTCGCAGTGAGATCCAATACTGAGATGAAAGCCCCACCCTTGACATGTCAATCACAGGCAAGGTTGACACCTTTTCTAGAAAAAACTCCAGCTTCACCCATATGGAAGAAAAATATATTTTAAAAATATTCTGCCCTATGTTTGAAATATATATATATATATATACACATACATACATACACTGCATGTTGAAATGCATTTTTATTACAGAATATGTGAAAAATATTTTTAAAAATACATTTCAAATATACTGTATGTCTTTAAAAATACAAATCTACATTTTTGGATTGCATTTACAAATATATGTAAAAATATTGTTAATGTTAAAATGACATTTTTATATGTGAAGAAAAATCTGAAGAATATATTTTAAAAATATATATTTTTAATAAAAACACATTTCAACATGCAGTGTATATATATATATATATATATATATATATATATATATTTATTTATTTATTTATTTATTTATTGAAATACATTTTGAAATATATTGAATATGGCCAAAATTGTAGCATTTCAAATATATGGCAATATATTTGGGAAGAATATTTTTAAAATATATTTAAAATATATTTCTCTTCCTTGTGGGCATGATCATTTTCCTAGAAATAAAATTAATGGTAAGCCCCATTTTACCAGGTAAAATTCTGTTCTAATCACAGAAGGGTGTGCAGTGGTGTGCTAAGAATGTTGGCATAGGTAAGTAACGGTCACTTACCTCCTCACCGAAATCCTCACACTGGCTTGTAGTACTGAGGAGCAGAAGAGGGATGTATGACCAGGTCTGTTAGATTACTGGGTGCACTGGGCACAGCTGCCTTATGGGCTGCACAGTTATACTGAAACCCTTGTTGCCAAGTGTAGGATCAAAGATCACAGAAATGGGCCATGTTCCATGGGGCTGCATATATGTCGGGGATTCCCAGCTGACAGGTAAATGTAAACAAAGGAGCAGGGACATTTGAAAAAAGAAAATGCATGGGATTCCCCTACAATCCATACCAGGTCCTTCAGATCTGGCAAGAATTTTAAGGGAGACCCAACACCAGAAAACAAAAAAAATGTGAGCTCCCCCAAATACTGGACCCTTATCCGAGCATACATTAAGGTGGCGGAGGGGAACAAGTACCCCCCTCCCCCACCCACCTATTCACAAAAAAAAATGTACCCTAGAAATAAAAACACCAAAACTTTCGACAAGCCCTTTTTTTTGTAATTTTAAATGTTCCACTTTGACCCAAACATGGTCAGTTGGGTCTCAGCAGGTGGTAGTTTTGTTTTCTTTTGCGTGGGCCGCCGGCCACTGTTCATCATGATTTAAGTGGACCTGCATCTCTGGACAACTTGATTGATGAAGGATGTACATTGGGGGGGGCATTTAAAAATTAAGTCACAGGACTTGTCAAAAACTGTGTATGTGTTTAATTTTACTCAACTTTTTTTGTGAATGTGTAGGGTTACTATGTGCTCCTTACTTATTCACATAGAGGAGGGTTGGTATCTGGGGGCCCCCTTATTTTTACAGGGGGTTCCAGAGTCTGATAAGCTCCCTGCCCACAGATCCCCACAACCACCAGACCAGGGTTGTGGGGAAGAGGTTCCTCATGGTGCAAACTACCCCATGTTGATGGCATTGCCTGGTATTGTTTCGGGGGGGGGGGGGTACATGCTTGTCCCTATCCTTTCCTGGGCTGCCAGGCTGCATGCTCAGATAATGGTCTGGTATAGATTTCCAGGGCAGCCCCACCTTTTTTTTTTTTTGGCAATGGGTCTCATTTAAAATTCTTATCAGACCCCAAGAGCCTGGTAGGGCTTGCAGGGGAATGTGCAATCCATACAACATGTTTTTTTGGTGCATTTCCCTTGAAGTCTATGGGGCCAACATCAAGCTGCAACCACACCAAAGTAGTACCTTTTCCAAAAATGCACTGCACTCCAGTGCATTGGTGTGAACAGGCACCATTGAAAATAATGTGTTTACCATAGACATGCAATTCTGTGCTACTGAAGCCACACCTGAAATCACACTAGTGTGAACCATGCCTAAATAGCAAAAAAGATACATTGTTCAAACATTGGAGAAGAATGTAAGCATAAAAAGTCTATGAAAATAAATAAATAAAATAAGAATACAATAGCTATATAAGGACTTTATTCGTGTCAGGGTCATTATCAGTGTGTTTTAGATAAAAAAAAGTTTTTATTTCCTGTGAGCCTCTGTGCCAGTGCTTATTAGATAGGATAACATAAGAAAAATAAAAGCAAAACATGCAGTATGGTTTCTGGGCCTTACTACTGGTACAAACAATGAACAACACACACACAAACACACGTGGTGTGGCCATGAAGGTTCATTTTTTTTTTTTTTTTGATGGTGGTTAATCGTGATGGGAAGAAGTGTACAGCTTAAAGTGGAGTTCAAGCTGAAAAAAAAAAAATGTCAGCAGCTACAAAAACTGTAGCTGCTGACTTTTAAAATACAGACACTTACCTGTCCCTCGGTCCAGTGGTGTCCTCACCGCAGCTGGTTGCACCGGCAGTCTTCTCTCCCCAGCATCTTCAGTGTGTGCACCCGGCTGTGACAGCTTGCGAGAAGTGCTGCACTTTGTGAATGGCCCCGTAGTCTTCTGGGACCTGTCATGTGTTCCAGAAGACTATGGAGAGAAAGGTGAGGAGGAGGACAACTGCTGCTTCCAATCGCCTAGGCCAGGGGTCTGCAACTTTTAAGACATAAAGAGCCACTTGGACCCGTTTCCGAAGGGAAAAAAAAGACTGGGAGCCGCAAAACCATTGCAACATTTAAAACAAATCCGACACTGCATATATTGTTTCTTACCTTAATGCTATATACAGAATCGTGCAGTTAGCTTCATCCCCCATATAGTAATTCATCCCCCATAGTAATTCATCCCCCATATAGTAATTCATCCCCCATAGTAATTCATCCCCCATATAGTAATTCATCCTCCCTATAGTAATTCATCCTCCATAGTAATTCATCCCCCATAGTAATTCATCCCCCATATAGTAATTCATCCTCCATATAGTAATTCATCCTCCATAGTAATTCATCCTCCATAGTAATTCATCCCCCATAGTAATTCATCCCCCATATAGTAATTCATCCTCCATAGTAATTCATCCCCCATAGTAATTAATCCTCCATATAATAATTCATCCCCCATAGTAATTCATCCCCCCTATAGTAATTAATTCCCCATATTGTCTCAATTCACTTACCTTTGCTCCGCGCGTTCCTCTCGCTGTGTTCCCGCGCTGTGTTCCGGTCTTCAGGGCGGACTGTGAGAGGAGTTCGTCACGCTGCCCCGCCTACATCCTGGCTGCCCCGCCTACATCCTGACAGCTAATGTTCCATGCTCCGCGGGCCGGATTAAAAGAGTCCTGACTTTTGAGGCGGCCGCCCGAGAGGAGGGAGGGGAGCGGGCACCCGGCACACAGAAGAGCCGCATGTGGCTTGCGATCCGCGGCTTGCCGACCACTGAAACCCTATTGCCTGTCACCTGGTGGGCAGTGTGCTCCGGAGCCGCAGCAAAGATGAAAAAGAGCCGCATGCGGCTCTGGAGCCGCGGGTTGCCGACACCCGGCCTAGGCGATCGCAGCAGAAGTGGGAGCGGGTACCTGTCAAATTCAGGTACCCGCTGCCCAAAGGTGCCAATCCTTAATAGGGAGTGGGGGACAAAGGCTTAAAGCGGGTGGAGCTCTGCTTTAAGTTCAAAAAATGTTTTTTTTATTACCGATTTCCTTAATTTTCCTTTGATAAATAATAATCAGGAGATATCCATGAACAATTACCACCAAAAGAAGACTCTTTTCCTGAAAAATACAAGGTATAATTCTCCTGGATACATAGTTAGATTCTCCTGGATTAGCAGTTGCAATGATGTGTAAAGTTTTAGAAACACGTCTTGCAAACCTTTGACATTAAGGGTATAAACATGCTTCGCTTCAATAGAAAAGTGACAATTGTTGGTACAATAGTTTGTCTGGCTGACTGCTATTTCTGTGTCTTCAGCTGGGCTTTGAGGTTCAGATGCAAAGACTGTAGGATGGTGCTGGGTTACTATATTCACTTTTAAAATAGATTACAAAACAGTTCTAATTAGAGATACCCCTCTGTGTGCAAAACTCACACATATTACAATCTAATTGTACAATCTTAACCCCTAGACGCCGAGCACACACAAATGTGCGGTCTCTCGGTGTCTGGGCCTTGACACCGAGCGGCCGCATATTTGCGTGCAACTAGAAAATACATATGTGCTGAGAGCGCATGCCCTGTGCTTTCCCAGCACATATGTCTGTGACTCACGGAAAGCCTCTCGGTGTCTGGGTCTTGGCACTGAGCGGCTGCATATTTGCATGCAATTAGAAAATGCATATATGGTTGCAAGAAAAAGTATGTGAACCCCTTGGGATTACGTGGAGTTTTGCATGAATTGGGCATAAAATGTGCTCTGAATGTCATTTAAGTCACAACAATAGAAGAACACAGTCTGCTGAACATAATACTACACAAACATTAGCTGTTGCCATGGTTTAATTGCACATAACATGTAAACATTCACAGTGCAGGGAGGAAAAAGTATGTGAGGCCCTAGCCTAATGACTTCTCCCAGAGCTAATTGGAGCCAGGAGTGAGCCAACCTTGACTCCAATCAGTGTGATGATATTGGATGTGTTGCTGACAGCTGTCCTGCCCTTAAAAAACACACACCTGTTTTGGGTTTACTGGTTTCAAGAAGCACTGTCTGATGTGAACCATGCCTCGCAGAAAAGAGCTCTCAGAAGACCTACGATCAAGAATTGTTGACTTGCATGAAGCTGGAAAGGGTTACAAAAGTATCTCCAAAAGCCTTGATGCTCATGTGTCCACGGTAAGACAGACTGTCTACAAATGGAGAAAGTTTAGCACTGTTGCTACTCTCCCTAGGCATGGTCGTCCTGTCAAAATGACTTCAAGAGCACAGCGCAGAATGCTGCATGAGGTAAAGAAGAATCCCAGAGTGTCAGCTAAAGACCTACAGAAATCTCTGGCACATACTAACATTTTTATTGACACATCTACAATAAGGAAAACATTAAACAAGAATGGAGTACATGGGAGGACACCACGGAGGAAGCCATTGCTGTCCAAAAAAAATATTGAAGCACGTTTGAAGTTTGCAAAAGAGCACCTGGATGTTCCACAGCACTACTGGCAAAATATACTGTGGACAGATGAAACCAAGATTGAGTTGTTTGGGAAGAACACACAACACTATGTGTGGAGAAAAAAAGGCACAGCACACCAACATCAAAACCTCATCCCCACTGTAAAACATGGCGGAGGGAGCATCATGGTTTGGGGCTGCTTTGCTGCCTCAGTGCCTGGACGGATTGTTGTCATTGATGGGAAAATGAATTCCAGAGTTTATCAAGACATTTTGCAATGTACGAAAACGTACGACCATCTGTCCGCCAACTGAAGCTCCGCAGAGGATGGGTGATGCAACAGGACAATGACCCAAAGCATACAAGTAATTCAACAAAACAATGGCTGCAACAGCACAGAATACGCCTTCTGGAGTGGCCCAGTCAGAGTCCTGACCTCAACCCGATTGAAATGCTGTGGCATGACCTTAAGAGTGCGATTCACACCAGACATCCCAAGAATATTGCTACACTGAAACAGTTTTGTGAAGAGGAGTGGTCCAAAATTACTCCAGATCATTGTGCAGGTCTGATCTGCAACTACAGGAAACGTTTGGTTGAGGTTATTGCTGCCAAGGAGGGTCAACCAGTTATTAAGTCCAAAGGTTCACATACTTTTTCCTCCCTGCACTGTGAATGTTTACATGTTATGTGCAATTAAACCATGGCAGCATCTAATGTTTGTGTCGTATTATGTTCAGCAGACTGTGTTCTTCTATTGTTGTGACTTAGATGACGTTCAGAGCACATTTTATGCCCAATTCATGCAAAACTCCACGTAATCCCAAGGGGTTCACATACTTTTTCTTGCAACTGTATGCTGAGATTGCGCTCCCAGCATATATGTCCACAACTCACGGAAATGTCCCGATCTCGCCTTTCGACCGGGACCTTTTCTGATCATGTGACCGCTGTGATGGTGAATCATGGCAGTCACATGACCCTAACACCCCGCCCTGCCTCCCAGCTTCTGAAACTCTTGAAAGGCCGGGAGGCGCCAGAGCCAAGAGGTTAAATAAGGTAGGCATGATAGGTAGCAGGAGGGGAAATTTTGTAAGAATAGTTAGTGTTAGGCAGGAATTCCACATTAAGGTAGCGTTGGGTACCAGCACACACCGCATCCTTAGAAACTGGTGACATCACCTGTCCCCATTTATTTTCTGGCTGGGAGTTGCAGAAAACATAAGACAAATGCCATCATAAAATAAAGAGTCCCTATTTATAAATCCCAACTACAGGCTCCATCCCCAGTGCCCCCGCCCCTCTGGTATTCAGGCTAGTCATGTGACAAATGTGGTTTTCTACAGATCTTCTCCTGTGGTGGCCTGTCGATGACAATGCAGGGAGCATCTCTGATGTGATGACACTAGTGCAGCTCTTTACATCATTACACTATCAGTGCAGGGCAACAGAGACACCCCATCAGCTGGCTGGTCCATCAGCAGGCTGGTCCATGATGCCCACAGTCGAAGAATGTACTCAACTTTCTGGATTAAATAAAACTAGGAGATAAGGGATTACTGTGGAGCACGGCACTGGAGAGGAGGTGCGCATTGCAAACAGCAGGCATCAGAAAGAATTCAAAAGTTCATATCTACACACTTTCCCAATCAATAGCTCATAGTATTAAAGTTATAGACTGAACATGATAACCAGGCAACTGAAATTTTCAAGATAGGTCAGATATGGAGGCTTCCACAATGTTTTCTTCAAGAATAGAAACTTTTCACTGAATATGCTAAAAGGCCCTTTACTCCCCTAACATCTGTAAAGTTTAGTAATAAGCTAAGGCTCATCGGTGAAAAATGCATTCCCTGATTATTGCTAAACAATAAAACAGATTAGAGAAATGCATGGCAGTGAAAAACACAAGCAAAATGATCAATCTAGAATATATCATATTACACAGCTGCTAGCAGAAACACACCAACTAAGCATGAATTTCAGATATATTGTTACATTCGGAACTGACTTGACTGGCATAACTTGCCAATTACATACAGTAATAACAGCTTAGCTTGAATTTAATGATACATACAAATTCATATGATACTGAATACAGGGCACACCAAAATAGATCTAGGAATGTATATGGTGCATGCTATGTTCAGGGACCATGGTCACATGACCAAGCACAAGAGATGCATTCAGGACCATTGGTTGCACATTACAGCACCTCTTTGCTCACACTCTCTAATATTAAATGTAATAAACTGAGGCTGGGGGTGGGAGAAGGCACAGTGGGCTCTGATCCCAAGTCTTAAAGTGGGGAGTGAAATCTTATATCTACACTACTAAAATGTGTGTAGATCATTTGGTCCCACAAAATAGGGTCGTTGGGTGCATCCCACAGAACTTTTGGCTCTGCGCACTTTTGTTCAGTTCAGCCTTTCTCAACTTTTTATCATCGACCAACCCTTGAATTAATTTTCTGGGCCCAGGGATCCCCTGCTAATAATGACTATAAATACAGTTCACAGTACATTAATGTGATAATAACTGGGAATAATGCTCTTTTTATTTGTGGCTATTGGGAAGAATTTCTTCTCCTTACATAAAGCTAAAAATATTAGTGTTGTTAGTAGTTACTCATTTGAAAGACAAAAGGTGCTCATTGCTCAAGAAATCCATGAAACCCTTGTTGAGAAAGACTGGTTTTATGCATGCTTAAACAGATTACTATGCTACTTCACTCCTGTTGGATTAATTACCAATTGTATTTTGCTACTCTATCTAATCTGAAAAGAACTAAAAAGTGACCACTCTACAGTATGACCTAAGAGACCATTGACTCTCACCTGGACTATTACTGACTGTTTCTCTGCAAAATCAAGTTGACATTGCTCAGGCAAACATACACTAGTACTTTCATAGGGCATTTGATCAATAAACCTTAATGGTCATTAGTTGTTGTACAGTGTATACTGTGACGATCGCGCGTCAGACCCCTGAACTTCTCACCAAACTCGTAGGAGTACTAGCTAATCTGAAACCGCGATGTCACGTGCATAACAATGCCACGCCCAGCTGCACCCTGCACAACGATTTTCCAGCTCACTGGACCTCCAGTCGTTGTACCGGCAGCCTGAATGCGATTGTTACTGGGTCAGGTTAATTATGCCATTAACCCTTCACACTGCCACCACCTCCTTTTTGTACAGAGAAAGA
Source organism: Staurois parvus (assembly GCF_062004578.1). Taxonomy (NCBI): domain Eukaryota; kingdom Metazoa; phylum Chordata; class Amphibia; order Anura; family Ranidae; genus Staurois; species Staurois parvus. The sequence continues at coordinate 5,636,639 of NW_028317961.1, read as the reverse complement.
GGAAACTCGGTGATACCAGCAATAACACTATAATGGTTGAGGTAATCATCTAAATAACACTATCACCACAGACCGGTTATACAGAGGGTTAAACAAACACAGTAGCGCTCTTTTAGAGTCAGGAAATCGTAAATTGCATTAAGGAGCTTTAGAAACAGTTCAACACTTTCAGAAAGAAAGATTTATTACTAAAAGGTCAAAAGGGTGCAATAAAAATATTTACAGAAAAAAAAATTTAACCAATATATATATAAATATACAAAGAACAACAGCACAGCAAAGAGGTAACAGAAAGGAGGTTAAAGGGTTAAAGTACTTGCCAAATAGCCTTGGGTTTGCAGATCAAGTTTCAGAGCGAAAGGGCTGTCTCCCAAGTTGGTTCTGATGTTAAAAAAGGAGAATTCGTCAACTTCACTCTCTTAGGCCTGACAGCCCATTTTGTAGTTCCTTAGCAGGGGGTGTCTCTGAAGTCAAGGACCAATGCCCCATTTAGGGAGGGAAGGTCTGGGCGTAGACCTAAACTAAAGCCAAAATCTCTTATAGTTCATATTTTGGCTCAAAACTTTGACATTCCACCCGCGGGTAGATTACTATGCAGATGCATCTGAGGAATGAGTAGATATGAAATACATATTTGAAGGGTTCCAGAGATGTAATTTTCTGCTTTCCTAGGTATTCCAGTCAGGGAATGTGACCTATCAAACTGTTTGTCTTCTCGTGGGCAATCTGAAGATATGCCTGGTTTTTACGTAAGTCTCTCATATTCCAAGATATGAGACATAGGGGAAAAATGGATTTTAAAAGTGTTATCTGGCTCATGCTCCTCTGGAATGTCTTTGAACTCCTGGGAAGGCTTGCGTTATCTTTTTCGATGTGCTAGATTGCACAGCTTTCTTAGCCAGGCACTCAGCTCAGAGAGGTTGTATAGCTCTGGGCTCCCTGCTGGGCTCTGGCCTGCCTGTGACACTTCCAACACCCACACCGACCAGATGTCACTGTTGCTCTCAGTGAGGGAGGGGGAGAATGAGGGGTGACATGGAGAATTCTTAACAAAATGGAGGGCCGTCTCTGTGTGTACCCTTGCTACATATACCACTTCATATTAGTCATTTTCAGATTTGTTGGCAATTGTTAAAAAATACTTTTTACATCTTTAATGTCTATGGACACACACAGAGCCAGGTTGGGAGTGAGCATGCATAAGTGCCACCATAGCAAGCAGCTTGCTATTGGGGTACGCAATGGGGGCCCAGAGAAGAGAAGGATCGGGGCTGCTCTGTGCAAAACCATTGTACAGAGCAGGTAAGTATAACAATTTTTTGGTATTTTCTTTTCTTAAAAGGTGAATGTCTACATTCACTTTAATTATTACTCTGAAATCAAAGGTTTTTTCCTTTTTGTTTTTGTTTTGGTATTCAGATGGGATTTGTTTATCAAGCTACTTACCTCCCTATTCATTTTTCCCCCAAATAAAATACATATCTAGAAATGAATCAATAGTGCACTTTTTGATTGGTCCATGTGCCCCATGGCAAACACATGCTAAATAAGTTTGCATATTACCTTAAAATATCCAATCAAGTCTAAAATATAGGAGCTTCCTATATATGTAGCTACTTAGTTTAAACTTCACACCTGTTTAAATTTGTTCAAAGGCCAGTGACTCACTTAGAATAGCCAGAGACAAGCAAATGCATGACCATGAAAAACCTGTGGTGTGACATTGGCCTTTCCTTGAAAGGTCACAGTGTATCATTTAACCAGATGATAAATGCAGCACATGCATATTTAACACTTTCTTCTCTCCATAGAAAAGAGATGGATTTGCACCCACCTGAACAAATACTTTACAACAAATTGTTGTGTACAATAACCAGGATACTTGAAAGTTGGAAATGCTCTAGGGGAATCCTCTATTGCCTGGTTCCTACAGATGATGCTTGAATTCTATCATACTGGATATATGGTCAGGTGCATCTATTTTGTTTAAATTGTTTATTTAAACAGCAATATTAGATACAGCCAATGCCTTTCGGGGGAACTGGACTCCCCCTTCCTCTGTAGTATGCACTTTGATAGATTTGTCCCTCGAGATCAGTTATATTATCATTGCAAGTAACCATTTCTTTTTATTACAAAATTGATATATTTCATTTATATGGATTGCTATAAACCCAAGTTATTATTATATATTATTATAATATTTTGTATTCTATTTCTTTTTTTTTATAATATTTGTATTGTTTTTATATGATTGTTTTATATTACATATCTTAGGTTGGACAATGTACTGTATTTTTACTGATTTTTAGCATGTTAGCCCTGAGGAAGGGGGGAGTCCAGCTACCCCGAAAAACATTGGATGTATTTGACATTAGGCGTTCCTAGCTAAATATCTTGGATTTTACGTTCTAATGAGAGATATTTTTATTGAAACCAGTAGCCGAGGACTTCAACTAGGTCCACACTGCTGTTATCACGAGTTTACCTTCTCCTAGGAGAACCCACCACCACCTCTTGTTGGATGTACATGAAAAGCAATTCTCTCCCATAATGGTCCAGAACTAAGAGGTGAGTCACAAATGTGCAGTGACGGAAGCACAGATTTCACAGCTAATTGACAGTTGTTCAGCGGTTCATCTCAGGTTTACATCAGGTTCAGGACAGGATTAGGTCAGGAGTTTATCCTGTTCACACATGTGCGGTTTAGAAACGGTTCCTATAGAAGTCAATAGCCTGTAATCTGCACCAGGACAAGACCGCACTACTCAGAAATCATACATGACTCTTTTTCAAACCGCACTGAATCCACACCACCAGTGCACCGGACATATATGAACAGGCACCATAGGAAGCAATGTTTCTTCACATGTCATGCAGATTGGATGCGGTTCAAACCACATCCAATCTGCATATATGTGAACCGGTACTAAGACAAATCTACCCGATTTCTTTGTGGCAGTGCCATGTTTGACTACACCAAATAGTGGATAATAATGACAGACAGCTTCATATTTCTGTCATGACATGTTACCTTTAAACCCAATACAACAAGATAAAACTACAATTATTCCTTCTAAGATATCTGAAGTAATATTATGATATTTGGTAATGAAGTAAATGAGAAAATCTGCAGAAGCGGTAGCAATTACCCAGTAAGCTGGAACGTAATTGCACGTTACAGGTCACATAACAGCCAATACTGTTGACTGTCCATCATCAATGATCTCTATGTGTTAACATCATTACATCCCAAAAAAAAGAAAAGAAAAATTATATATATATATATATATATATATATATATATATATATTGTTATCTGGATGGATGGAAGAACAAATTACCCCGTGGACATTTCTCAGACATATGACAGCAGGTCAGCACGGATTGATCACTATCAATATGTTGTTTCAAAAATTGTTCTGGAATTCCTTGTTGACTTGTTGACTGTCCATCATCAATGATCTCTATGTGTTACCATCATTACATCATAAAAAAATAATATATATATATATATATATATGCATATATATATATTGTTATCAGGATGGATGGATTGAAGAGCAAATTACCCCGTGGACGTTTCCCAGTCATATGACTGCAGGTCAGCACAGAGTGATCACCATCAACATGATGTTTCAAAAATTGTTCTGGAATTCCTTGTTGCCTTGTTGACTGTCGTTCAACAATGATCTCTACGTGTTACCATCATTATATCCAAATAGATAGATAGATAGATAAATAGATAGATAGATAGATAGATAGATAGATAGATAGATATTGTTACCAGGTTGGATAGAAGAACAAATTACCCCGTGGACCTTTCCCAGTCATATGACTACAGGTCAGCACAGATTGATCACTATCAACATGATGTTTCAAAAATTGTTCTGGAATTCCTTGTTGACTGTCCATCATCAATGATCTCTACGTGTTACCATCATTACATCCAAAAAAACCCATATATATATAGATATATATAGATATATATATATTGTTATCAGGATGGATAGAAGAACAAATTACCCCGTCAACCTTTCCCAGTCATATGACTGCAGGTCGGCACAGATTGATCACTATCAACATGTTTCAAAAATTGTTCTGGAATTCCTTGTTGACTTGTTGACTGTCCATCATCAATGATCTCTACGTGTTACCATCATTATATAAAAAAAAAAATATATATATATATATATATATATATATATATATATATATATAGTGTTATCAGGATGGATAGAAGAACAAATTACCCCGTGGATGTTTCCCAGTCATATTACTGCAGGTCAGCACAGAGTGATCACTATCAACATGATGTTTCAAAAATTGTTCTGGAATTCCTTGTTGCCTTGTTGACTGTCGATCATCAATGATCTCTACGTGTTACCATCATTATATCCAAATATATATATATATATATATATATATATATATATAGTGCTCTGGTTTCCTCCCACATGCCAAAGACATGCTGGTAGGTTAATTGGATCCTGTCTAAATTGGCCCTAGTATATGAATGTAAGTTAGGGACCTTTAGATTGTATGCCCCTTGAGGGTTAGGGACTGATGTGAATGTACAATATAAATGTAAAGCGCTGTGTAAATTGACGGCGCTACATAAGTACCTGAAATAAATATATATATATATATATATATATATATAGTTATCAGGGTAGATAGAAGAACAAATTACCCGTCGACCTTTCTCAGTCACACGACTGCAGGACAGTACAGATTGATCACTATCAACATGATGTTTCAAAAATTGTTCTGGAATTCCTTGAAAAAATAAGGCACGATCATCCACTGTTCTGTCATTCTACATACAGTGTGAGATAATATACAAGGTCCCAAACTAAAAGATGGGCAATGTAACATGTTAAATTACACATCGTTTACATTGAGATATTATTATTCTACTAATGCTTTGAAGAGCAGATCAGCAGAGGTAAAGTGTACAAAGAGCTTGTGGATGATTAACACAGCCAACCCTCCCACTTACATTACAGTGCCCTCTCTCCTATTTAATACAAGTGACAAGTGGTGCATAGCAGTGAAGCGTATTGAGAAATGCACAGTATTCTTACCAGAGAGATAACTTTCCAGTTGCCAGATTTCTTCTTTCTGCTCTGAGCAGCTTTAACTGGCTCTTCTGCCATATCTAGGGAATTCAGCATAGGTTCTGCCTGGATTTCTGTGCCTGTGCCCCCATTCCTTGCCTCACAGTCCATGCCTGAGTAGTGATCACAATACAGACAGCAGCCAGCTGCATGCACTTTCCCAGCTGCTCAGCTTGTAGAGATGCTTGCCCCGCCTGCTTCCTGAGCCTAATGTCATACACATGGTGTAGTTCAATCAGAGCAATCAGCTCAATTTCTCAGCTTATGTAATGTGGCCATTCTAATAAAAAAAAAAATTATATATTTTTATATTAACTTACAATTGTAGCATGGACCCATGTAGGTTATACCATGCACAATGTATCATCAAATCTGGTTATTCTTCACCTTGATGAACCATTCTTATCTAGAGGGACTTATTTTTGCAACTTCTTATTCTAAAATAATTATGACGTTCTGTGACCTGATCCCAGTAATTGTATTATAAAGAGATAATTGCAAAAAGGCACTTATAAGAAGATTCTAAATACCAAAAATCATAATGGCTGTGTGATTGCATTTTCTTATAAAGCACAGAAACTTACAGAAAGTGATAATTGGTGTTATTTTTTTACTTGTGCATTTTTGTAAGTTAGAAGCACAATATTCCCAATGCACATGTTTCTAAATTTGGCTGTAGATATAAATGGGTGCTGCAGAACTGAATATATTCAAAGCCAAAAGTATGTCACCAGCACACTGAGGATCTCCAGAACAAGTCCAAAGCTTTATTTAGAGATCACATCATAGTTACAATAGCAACATGTAGGAGCCACACAGGACCCCTTCATAGAAACATAGCAAAGTTACTGCAGAAAAAGACTGAGTGGTCCATCGAGTCCACCCTTTTGTTTGGGGGGGAGGTTGTTTGTTTTTTTAATGTTTTTTTTTGTTTTTCATTAGTTTTTTTGAGTATACATCTATGCTTGTCCCAAGCATGTTTGAAGCTATTTACTATTGACTGGCTCACTACCCTTGCTGGAAGTTTATTCCCAGCATCAACTAGTTTATTCCAAGCATCAACTACTCTTTCAGTAAAATAGTACTTTCTGCGATTAGATTTGAGCTTTCCTCCAGTTAGTTTAAGGTCATGTCCCCATGTTCTTGATTTTGCTTTCCTGTTGAAAATATTGCCTTCCTGAACCTTATGCATCCTCTTGATGTATTTAAAGGTTTCAATCATACCTTCCCTTTCCCTTCTTTCCTCCAGACTGTACATATTAAGTTCCTGAAGTTGCTCTTGATATGTTTTATCCTCCATACCTTTCGTTGTTTTTGTTACTCATCTCTGGGCTTGTTCTATCTTTTCAATATATTTTTGTAAGTGAGGTCTCCAGAACTGGACAGAGTATTCTAAATGAGGTCTAACTAAAGACCTATGTAGAGGAATCAGGGCCTCCTTCCTCCTGCTGGTGACCCCTCTAGTGATGCATCCTATAATTCTATTCACTTTTCCCACTGCCTGGTCACACTGCTCATTTTGCAATCATTGGAAATAAGTACCCCCAAATCCTTTTCCCTTGTAATGCTGGCCAAACTGTACCCCAAAATTGTACTCTCGCAAGGGATTATTTTCCCCTAGGTGCATTATTTTACATTTAGAAACATTGAACTGCAATTTCCACTTCTTTGACCAATCTTGCAGCAATGCCAAATCATGTTCCATGTTACAGATACCTCCTGGAATATCAACCCAATTACACACTTTTGTATCAACGGCAAAAAGGCATACCTTACCCAACAAACCTTTAGTTATATCACTTACATATAGATTGAATAAAACAGGACCTAGTACAGAACCTTGGGGTACACCACTAGTGACTTGTCTCTGTTCTGAGTGAACCCCATTTACAACCACACTCTGGTATCTATCCTTTAGCCAGCTGCATATCCACTGAACCACCCAAGGGCTAAGTCCTAGCTTGTACAGCTTTTGTATTAGTTCATTATGTGGAGCTGTATCAAATGCCATGCTGAAATCAAGTTATGCTATGTCCACAGCACAACCCTGGACTAAAACATTGGTAATATAGTAAAAAAATCAAATAAAATTAGTCTGATATGATCTGCCCTCAGTAAAGCCATGCTGCATTGGGTCCAGCAAATTGTGTTTTTTTAAGTGATCAATGATCCTTCTTTTTCAGGAGTGATTCCAATAACTTTAAACTCACTGGCCTGTAATTGCCAGCGTCTACATTGCTGCCCTACTTGTGCATAGGTACAATATTAGCTTTCTTCCAGTCATGGGAACTTCTCCTGTTAGAAGAAATTGATTTAAAAAATCTGTTAACAGGAGATGAAGTTCGTCTCCCAGATCTTAGTGGTCTCAATGCTGGAAATGGCAGATAGCTGATCTCTTGGGCCTTATGCAATCTGCTTAGGGTCTGTTCTTTTTATGGAACTGGCCCTCTCCAGTCCTGACATTGCCACATTACTGGTCTACAATGCTTGGTGTTTGTCTAGCAATACCATATTTTGTATTTTGTATATTGTATACACTGTCAATATTCCTCATCTCCCCTTGGTTGTATGTGCCCACTTGATGTTCAGAGACCTTTATTACTATTCTTCTTATTTTTCTTTGGTACTGTATTTACTGGATGCCTTATTTGGATAAATGAAGAATTTGCAAAAAAAATAAGATCTGTTAATGTTAAAACAACTATACCTCGAAGTTCTCTGGGAGGAATACCATCAGGGCTCACTGCTTTATTAATCTTTAACCGAGCCAGTTCCTCTGCTACCTCTGTCTCCGGAAATCCTAAAAATGAACCATTACTAGACCCAATATGATTTCCCAATTTATTATTGTCAGCGCAATTTATTTATGAGAAGATGGAACAGAATAATTGTTTAGGTAGTTTGCTACATCCAGGTCTCCCTCAACATAAGTGTTGTTCCCAGTTTTCATTTTAGTGATCCAATCATACTTTTTCTTTCTATTGCTAATGTACCTAAAAAAGGTTTTATCTACTTACCTAATAAATTTAGCAATTTTCTCCTCTTTCTGTGCTTTGGCAGCGCTGATAATGTGTTTGGCCTCCTTTTGTCTATTTTTATATTCTTCTCTGTCAGCTACACCTCCTGTTTCCTTGAATCTTCTATATGCTGCTCTTTTTTGTTTACTATCCTACCTATCTCTTTAGTGAACCATATTGTTTTTTTCTTCCGTTTATTCTTACTAAATTGCCTGCAATATAATCTAGTTGCCTCCAGAATGGTAGACTTGTGCCCACTGATTACTTACTTCTGTCTATTTACTCCAACCTTTCAATTAAATTTTTAGAAATTCACCAATTTCAGCAAAATTTGTCCTTTTGAAATCTAAAAGTTTTGTTTTTGTATATGATTTTTCAATTCTTATTTTAATATCAAACCAAAGACATTGGTGATCACTAGAACCCAAATTTTCTCCCACCTCAACATTAGACAGACGATCCCCATTTGTCAGTACTGTGTCAAGGACAGGGGTCAGCAACCCATCGATCGCAATCTGCTGTTCGACCGCGGCCAGGTGACGGGTAAATCGTGTCTCTGTATTGGAGGGGAGAGTCGGGCAGGTGGAGCGGGGAAGGAGAGAGCCAGGCGGGTGAAGTGGGGGAGATAAGAGTCGGGTGGGTGCAGCAGGGTAGGAGAGATCCGGGTGGGCAGAGTAGGGGAGGAGAGAGCTGGGCGCGTAGAGCAGGGGAGGAGAGAGTTAGTCGGATGGAGTGGGGGAGGACAGAGTCGGGCAGGGGGAGCAGGAGAGGAGAGAGCCAGGTGGGTGGAGTGGGGGAGGTGACTTGCTCTCGTACTGAGCTACTTCTCCCAATGTAGCTCGGATCCCTCAATGTCCCTTTATCTTCTATCCCACAGCTGAGGGAAAGAGAGGGCAGAGAGGAGGATGGGGTGAAAGCAGCTCAGGACAGGGGAGGAAGTGTTGGTGGTTGCTTGATGGATACAAAAACTGTCACAGGGCTGAGCGAAGTAGGAGGAGAGCACTGCCTGGTAACCGAGACTGCGGTCACTGGTGAGGAAAGACGCTTCTTGGGTCTGTGTCACCTATTGGGGACCCTTTGTACCCTCCACCCTGCTCACCTCACAAATCTGATAGCTGGGAACAGATACACACTGTCTCCCACCCCTCCGCAAACCACCTGCTGAAATTGACAGAAAAATCTCCAAAATTTCCTAGGATCAGCAGTGGGGGGCTGGCCGGCGGAATCTGTCATTACCAGGAAGGCGTGGGCTTCTGTTTCTAAATTAGGGTAGATAAGGCATATCATTTGTTACTAGGGGGGACATTTGCCATTACGAAGGGGCATGGCGCTGCCATCCCCATGCTCCAGAGGGTCCCATTCCTAAAAAAAAACAAGGGTGCCAAACCCCGGTGATCTTGGGTCTCCTTAATGTTGTTCAGGTAGATCTTCACCTCTCAGAGGTTGCCTACCCCTTGTCAACCCCATGATCACCTTGGGTTGGACTCTTTACTTACTGTTTTAGAGAAACATTCAGTGCTTTCATTACATCCCTGCTCCTGCTTGTAATAGCAGTTTGAGAATTCCAGATAATGTCAAGCATGTTGAAGACACCCATAATCAAAACCTCTCCCTTCATTGCTATTTGACGTATCTCGTCAATCAACAAGTTATCATAATCTTCAGTCTGTCCTGGGGGTCTGTATATTACACCAATTGTAAGGGAAGATCCCTCTCTGGTTGGAAGGCAGACCCAGAGGGTTTTGAGTATTTAATTTGTTTTTTGAATGAATGCTAGCGTTATGCTCTTTTTGACATATATGGCACCTCCACCTCCTTTATCCCCTACTCTGTCTTTTCTGTATAGTGTATACCCTGGTATAGTTATTTCCCAGTCATTTGAATCCCTGAACCACATCTCTGTAATGGCAATAAGGTCCAAGTTGTCCCTAGACATAAGAGCTGTCAGCTCACAAAGCTTGTTGCCTAAACTACATGGCATGACAAACACTGCTATCTACTGCTTTATTTTTACCACCAGAAACTTTAACTGAAGTGACCACCCCATCAGCCCAGTCTTTAGCAACACAAACCCTCACAATTGTTTCAACAAGATGGGGACAGAAATGCTCCTCAACAATTACATCTCTGCCCTCATTTCTCAGTTTAAATACATGTCCAAAAAACTCCTAAATTCCATACTAAGGAGCTCAGTGCCCTTGTAAGAGGGATGCAGACCATCTCTTTTGTACAGCTCAATGTCAGACCACCTGATAGCATCATGACACATAACCAAAACCTTCAGCTTTGCACCAATCCTTTACCCAAACATTGAACTCTGCTATTTGAAGTACTTTCTCTTGTTGTCCATTATACACAGGTAAGACCTCTGAAAATGTAACAGTACAGTCTAACTGTTGAAGATCCTGGCCAAAATTCTGGAAATCCTTCTGTACAGAATGCAGATCATTCTGGAACAAATCATTTGTGCCATGATGCACGACTACATCAACACTGCACTCTTCACTAACTTTTTTGACAATTTTTAAAATGCGCTTTTTATCTATTGTAACAGTAGCACCAAGCAAACATCTAACTTCTTTTTACATTTCCACATGATTTCCTGAAGAAACACCTCTTACAATTGAATCATCAACAAGAAGATGACTTCTCCTTTTAGGAGCCTTATCAACAACACTTGTCTGGATTGCAACCGCTGATAAAAGTTGCTTTTGGCAAAGCAATTTTATTTTCAGGGTACTCCTTCCTCACAAGCAGCTTTGTTTGCAACCTTTGTGTCTGCTTCTAGCTCAGAAAGAACACTATAGGAGTTATGCCGTGTCACACCAAAAGCTACATCAGGCTTCATCAGGCATGTGATGCTGGTGCCAAAATGATTGTGACCTCCAAATCCACAATTGTGTCGACCTCCGTAAATGTGAACAGTGGGCACAGTGGTGGTCACAATCGTTTTGACACCTCAGGAAAATTTATGACTTTACATATTGCACATGGATATTAGAAGATGCAATCTATGGACACTGTCATTTGTTTGCAATATATTGCCTTCAAGTTCTTGATTCTCTGTGTTCACATTTGGTGATTTGTTATCGTATTTTTAAATTTTTTTACTAATGTGTTGCAAATTGTTGATTTATTTAATTTATGTGGTATCCTTTATTATGTATCATTTCAATTGGTGATATACAATAAGTGCATGGGTATGTAGTATATGATTTGATGAACTAGATAGGATTGATTTATTTGCATTTAGCACGGCATATTCTATAAACATATGTTTCTGTGAAAGAAGTTAGGCTAAGGCCTCAGTCCTCGACCACGCAAACACACTGACACTGATCATGGTCTTCACAGCTGTGAGCCACATAGGATGGTTATATGTTCTTTACAGACATATACTGTATTTTCCTTTTGTACTGCTGCAGTTTTTGTATATAGTTTTCCAAAACACAAAATAGTCATTCCTAATTGCAGAGACTAATTAAAGGAGAAGTAGGGCCAAAGCTCTTTTGGCCGTTCTTCTCCTGGAGATCATAGCAGTGCACTTTGTTCTGCATTCCTGTGACTCATATTAAGCTCACATCGGGCTCAGCTGGTCCAGACTCTGGAGAGATCTCAACTTTAATGTCAGGATCCACTGAGATGCCTGGACCGGCAGCTGGCTCAGCTTCTTAGCACGCTGCTGATAACCTGAGCCTGCCACTCCTACCCCCTGCACAGCCTGGCGCTCCAGTGTGTGCTGGAGGGGCAGAGCTGAAAGCTGACAGTCAGTGATTCTCTGCTCACTGAAGACCAAGAACTGAGTGATCAGCAGTCTTTGATTGCTCAGTTCTCGGTGCTGCATTATTATTATTATATTATTATTATACAGGATTTATATAGCGCCAACAGTTTGCACATCCACCTAGGTTAGTATGTGTGTTTGTTTTTTTCATATCCCATACGTCTCTTTTAATAAGGTATTACAGGAATCAATTGTGGAATGCAATATGCAGTAAAACACACCAAACAAGTAACTTTAAATTTACCAGGACAAATAAACCTAAGTGTACTTGAGTAAGCAAAAGGTATCATTCCTATAGTTGAAATATACTGTAGGTGTTAAAGCAAATGCTTCATAAGAAAAAAATGATGGCTGAAATTGGGCATTTTTCCATTAGCTAATAGTAGGTAGTCACATTCAACTGGACTTGATCTGTAATGTTAAATGTTGAAGACATTTATAGCTTCTCCAAGCCATTTCTTCAGTTCTAATGAGTGTCAGGAAGACACACATTATATCAACATAGGTAACTCATGAATCCAATCACCATATAATGTGTAGATGTTGATTGTCCAAGAACAAATCCAGTCCTGTTCTTGGACAATCAAAAACTACATATTCCATGGTGATTGTATTAAGATATCAGTGCTGCCTGTTTGGATATACTGTAAATGCTAGGTTTTCTTCCTGACACTCGTTGCAACTGAAAAAGTGGCTTGGCAAGGCTGAAAAACAACTTCAACATTATGAAACAAGTTCAGCTGAATGTGACTAACTTCTACTAGCTATTTAACAGATAATTGGCAGAATAATCTGACAGGGAGTAACCATAATTTGCAGTTTACTAAACATGAGCAGAGTCAGAAGAAAGAATGCCAAACTGTTTCAGGATGGCAAAGAGGATGCATACACTGCAGAATAATACAAAACATATTATTAAAGCTGCACAAACATGGACTCTTTATAGCAATGTCCGTGACTTAACCAGGGTAACATGGCTGCATAGCAGAGTTTCTATAAGACTCAATACCAACAGAAAGTCTAGATGAGAATCATTACTCCAGTAAAGCAGATCAGAACACAAACAGCTACTTGCTCTCCACAGTAGATGGGTTTTATGGAGTAGCTGTGTGCTATTGGGCTGTGGCCCAGCTGCCTATACCCCAGTTCTGAAAGTGGAGGGCCTATCACCTGGCTTCAGATCACTTGCTCAGCTACTTCTGCCTCATTAGCTGTGATATCTCTGAGCTGCTGAGAGAGGGAAGCAGAGAAATGCATATTCCCTGGACATGTCCAAAATCCAGGGAGTTGTGAGAAAGAGTGTTAAAGGGGCCTGCATCTGCATTTGAGCACGGTGAGAAAGTGGGAAAACCACTGCAACTATAACGTGACCTGGAGAAATAAAAACCTTCAGACCTTTTTTCATTGTTTAGTAACAACCCCAGAAGTTACTAAAGCTAAAGGCAGATATCTAGTATTTTCAGAAGGCCAGCAATGGCAGCCTCTATATTCCCTATAGTAAAGGTATCCTTAAAGCAGAACTCTGGGCAAAAACTTCTTTACATTTCTTTTTTGCTGATTTTCTACTTTCACTGAATATGTCATCCATCTTCTGGTAGTTGCTCTGAAATAGCCTATTCATTTTCAAATCAAACCATTAATTATCTTTGATTTCCGGTGTCTAAGACCAGTGGCTGTTATGCCTTCTGTTCACCCAGCCACTGGTCTTTGCACATCCCTTCTGTAGTTCAGGAAGCTGCGATGTAACTCTTGCAGTGGTGGGAGGACCGAGACTCTCAGAAACATTCAACATGTACAGACCTCCCACATTCACTACTATTCTCAGTGGTTCATGGGAACTGTAGTTTCTTTTTACTGCAGAGAGAGAGGAGAGGATATGATGTAATCCCTGCTGTTACACCGCCTCCTTGGCAGAGCAGATGCTGTTATCTTTTGAATTACAAAGGTAAGGTCATGAAGATTCAATTAGTCTTTTCTACAAAATCATAAAGATTTTCAACATTTTTAAACTGTTTTTAGTGTTTTGTGTAGTGGGTGTACTAATGCGTGATTTTTTTTTGTCTATCCCGAGGTTTTCTTGTATAAAACAAAATAAATAAGATATTAGCATATGTTAGGAATCTGGATGACGTAGAGATTGTGTAAAACATTTTTCCTCATGCTATCAGCCAAGACCAAACCAGCAGAAGAAAAATGCACAAGGACAAGCCAATTATCCATTGCACAATTGTAGGAAAAGCCTGAAGGCTACATTTTAGTGTGTGATCTTTTCCATATGGTATATCAACCATGTCAGTTAGAATTTGTTTAGAAAGAGGAGGAGATTTCAAATGACAATAAGAAAACATCTGGTTCTAATTGCTACACAGACCCCAAGGGTGATTTCTAATAGTATAAGGATACACAATCATCAGATTAAATATACGTAAATTCCATGTCAGACTGCCTGGGTGGGGTTTGACCAGCAAATATACTTATCAATAATTTGTGTGTTGCACCTAAGAATGTGCCATCAGTTAACCTGGAATTTTATAGTAGATCTTGCAAATATTAAATATTGTAGGCTTTTATTTGATAATGCAGTTAAGGGTAAATACTGTATACAGACTAAGAAAGTTCATTTAAATCTTCGATATGCTTCCAAAAGTGAACATGTTCTGGGAGCTATCATAAAACACTTGAGATTTTACTAATTCAGAAGTGATATCCTATACTTTATTGAAATACTTTTTAGATGGACCGTTCAAACACACTGAGATTTTAAAAAAATTGTATTGATTGAACAAACAGTACTGTATTTAAAAGAAATCCTCCTCTGAATTCCGCTTGTAAGCAAACTTCCAGCATTCACTAGTTCTTTCTGCTGACCTCCCTGTCCTTACTTTATCTTATAGTGATATGGAGGTTGGCAGGAGGAACCAGTGAAAACTACTGGGGAATCAAGTTGATCGAAACTTTGAGAAGTGTCAATTTTCCAGCAGACTTTGGAAGATTTCTGTTGAAAGGAGCTGCATTATGGGGGTGTAAAAAAGGTGGGTATTCTGTGTCTTCTTATTTCAGTTAGATTAGCATTTCTTTTTAAGTAGCAGGTTAAATATTAAAATTAGCCGGGACACCTAAACTAACAATATAAACGCTATACCATTTTTAAATATAAACTAAGATTTTGCCAAAATTAACCAAAATAGTGGCCATTTATACCACCACCAACTGGCCATCCAGACTTCTAGGGAGGCACAAGTGCACAACAAATACTTTCCTGTGCTCTAAAAGTCCCTGGGGGTCAAGTCATATCAATTGCTGACCCATTATAGTATTTGCTGCAATATGACTTATAACTGAATAGAATTCTGTTTAAATTTAAATCACATTACTACATTTCAATCAACCCATGCATAAAGTACATTTAGCAACTGCAAGCAAAAATATATCTCCTTATATTTTTATTTACCTTGATTTGGATATGATTTCCTTTGTTGCAGAACTATTTAAATACGTCTAATGATGCTGAAAGCAAGATCTACAAAAAAACAGGAAAATGCCAACATTCTATCCCTGGCAAAGAAAACCAATTTTGCTCATGGTTAGCACATAATAACATTTATGACTTTCCCATCACTCAAGGGCTAAAAATAAGAAATGTCTTCTAGCTTGAAACTCTGTGGAGATAAAATAATAACATGCTTTGGAGGGTGCAAGTTCTACATTCAAGGACTTTTTAGGTAAGAACGTTTCCTCTTGGGCATATCTAACAGTTCAACAATACACAAATAAAGAAATGTTTTTTAATTTTCATGTTGGTTGGTTACACTTTTAATTTAGTGTGTATTTATGTATTCATGATATGATATAATAATCTGATTAATGAGTTGCCAGACAGAGGACATATAAATACAGATACAGTGCCTTGAAAAAGTATTCATAACTCTTGAAATTTTCCACATTTTGTCATGTTACAACCAAAAATGTATATGTATTTTACTGGAATTTTATGTGATAGACCAACACAAAGTGACACATTATTGTGAAGTGGCAGGAAAATGATAAATGGTTTTCAAATTTTTTTTACAAATTAATATCTGAAAAGTGTGGCATGCATTTATATTCAGCACCCCTGAGTCAATACATGGTAGAACCACCTTTCGCTGCAATTACAGCTGCAAGCTATTTGGGTATGTCTCGTTCGCTCTTTTTGTCCATTCTTCTTTGCAAAACAGCTCAAGCTTTGTCAGATTATATGGAGGGCGTCTGTGAACAGCAATTTTCAAGTCTTGCCACAGATTCTCAATTGGATTTAGGTCTGGACCTCAATTGGGCCTTTCTAACACATGAATATGCTTTGACCATTCCATTGTAGCTCTGGTTGTATGTTTAGGGTCGTTGTCTTGCTGGAAGGTGAAACTCCGCCCCAGTCTCAAGTCTTTTGCAGACTCAAACATGTTTTCTTCTAAGATTGCCCTGCATTTGGCTCCATCCATCTTCCCATCTACTCTGACCAGCTTCCCTGTCGCTGCTGAAGAAAAGCAACCCCATAACATGATGCTGCCACCACCATCTTTCATGGTGGGGGTTGTGTGTTCAGGACAATGTGCAGTGTTAGTTTTCTGCCACATAAAGCATTTTGCTTTAAGGCCAAAAGTTCAATTCTGGTCTCAGCTCAGCAGAGCACCTTCTTCCACATGTTTGCTGTGTCCCCCACATGGCTTCTCACAAACTGCAAATGAGACTTCTTATGGCTTTCTTTCAACAATGGCTTTCTTCTTTTTCCATAAAGACCAGATTGTGGAGTGCACGAATAATAGTTGTCCCGTGGACATATTCTCCCACCTGAGCTGTGGGTCTCTGCAGCTTCTCCAGAGTTACCATGGGCCTCTTGGCTGCTTCTATGATTAATGATCTCTTTGCCCGGCCTGTCAATTTAGGTGGATGGCCATATCTTGGTAGGCTTGCAGTTGTTCCATATTCTTTCCATTTTTGGATTATAGATTGAACAAGTGCTTTGAGATGTTCAAAGCTTGGGATATTTTTTTATAACCAAACCCTGCTTTAAACTTCTCCACAACTTTATCCCTGACCTGTCTGGTGTATTCCTTGGCCTTCATGATGCTGTTTGTTCACTAATGTTCTCTAACAAACCTCTAAGGGCTTCACAGAACAGCTGTATTTATACTGAGATTAAATTATACACAGGTGGACTCTATTTACTAATTAGGTGACTTCTGAAGGCAGTTGGTTCCACTAGATTTTAGTTAGGGGTATCAGAATAAAGGGGGCAAAATACAAATGCACGCCACACTTTTCAGATATGTATTTGTAACAAAATTTGAAAACTATTTATCATTTTCCTTCCACTTCACAATTATATACCACTTTGTGTTGGTCTATCGCATAAAATCCCAGTAAAATACATTTATGTTTTTGGTTGTAACATGACAAAATATGGAAAATGGCAAGAGGTATGAATACTTTTTCAAGGTACTGTAAATCTGAGTCTGATAGAAAATAAAAACATATGTAATCAGGATGCTATTGAATTTAACCCTAGGCACAACTTTTTTTCATTTTGAATAGAGTGGGGAAGGGTTAGTAGCCATTGTCACCAAGAAAGAAATGATTGAAAATCCAAAATTTTAGAGTTGTTCTAAGAACAAGAGACAAAGAGAAATTGTCCACTGGGGACACCTGATTCAGGGGAACTAAGTGGTGATTTCTTCTAAATTCCTATTGTATGAAGGGGATTTTCTCCAAACAGAAATGAAGAGTAATTACTTGAATGGTGCACAATGACAGAAAAAAACTACCTGGCAAGGGCTTTAAGCTTTTACTACTCTATATAAAAGCAAAAAAAAAAGGTTTTGGTTATAAACACACTTTAAAATTGTGTGTATCAAGTGTGTGGGAGAATTAATTGTGGATAGAGTGGAAACCTGAACTTAGAAACAGTAAACTTGAACTTAGAGACAAATCACACTCAAGCCCACGGGGGATGAGTTTTGCTGTTAATGTCTGTCCATTTCTAGGGTTAATAAGCAAACTGCTGTAAAAAAAAGTAATGGTAAACTGGGCATAGCCATGGGGGATATGTTCCAGCGCATAGAAAAAAAAATTCTGTACAGTGGAGAGAAGGATTTTTTTTTTTTGGCTTCGAGATCATTAATAAAAATATACAAATCCTTTAAACAACATGCTTGGAGGATGCTTTATAGCTGTACACAGTGTTACAGAACTGTGATTTTTACAGATAATCTCAGTGACAGTATAAACTGATGATGCTGTTTGGCTGTGTAATTAATTATTTTCTTTAACAATTAGCTTGGCTTACATACAGCTTGACTTACATACCACCCATCTGATTCATTTCAGTTTGAAATACACGCTTTTTTTAGGTAGATTTTTTTTTTTATATTGCCTTTATTTTAAAGTTTTAACAATTTACAGATGTGGGTTCAAAAATACATAACATAATGTCATACAATAAAAAAAGACCATGTCAGGAAAGTGACATCTTAGCCTAAGCCAGCGGTTCTCAACCTGGGGGTCGCGACCCCTTTGGGGGTCGAACGACCATTTCACAGGGGTCGCCTAAGACCATCGGAAAACACATATATCCGATGGTCTTAGGAACCGAGACACCGCTCCTCTGTCTCAGGCGATGTGTGGGCGGGATGATATGCTGCCCCTGTCACCTGGCCACACCTCCGGGATCACTCAACAGCTTTGCCTCCTCGCCGCTGATTGGCCACCGGAACTGTAGCTCAGGAGAGGCACACAGGCGGCCAATCACCGGCGAGGAGGTGGAGCTTGGAGAGGAGGAGCCGAGCGGCAGCGCACGTAGATCAAAGAAGTTCGAGGAAGCTGCCGGAGCAAGTGAAGAGGAGAGCGGCCAGAGAAGGAAGACAGCTGACAGGTAAGTGCAAATTTTGCTGCTGCAGCCAGGTATGCAGGATGTAGATGGGAGAGGGAGAGAGAGAGCCCAGGCTGGAGCAGGGGTCAGCAAGGTAAGTATCATTGGTGTCAGTGGGAGGAATAGTGCCCCATCATTTGTGTCACTAATACCAACGATGAGGCACTATTTCTCCCACACATACACCAACAATGGGGCACTATTCCTCCCCCCACTGACACCAATGATGGGGCACTATTCCTCCCCCCACTGACACCAACGATGGGGCACTATTCCTCCCTCCACTGACACCAACGATGGGGCACTATTCCCCCCTCCACCACACTGACATCAATAATGGGGCACTATTCCTCCCACTGACACCAATGATGGGGCACTATTCCCCCCTCCACCACACTGACATCAATGATGGGGCACTATTCCTCCCACTGACACCAATGATGGGGCACTATTCCTCCCACTGACACCAATGATGGGGCACTATTCCTCCCACTGACACCAATGATGGGGCACTATTCCTCCCACTGACACCAAT
This sequence comes from Staurois parvus, assembly GCF_062004578.1. Lineage (NCBI taxonomy): Eukaryota > Metazoa > Chordata > Amphibia > Anura > Ranidae > Staurois > Staurois parvus. The sequence goes on along the minus strand of NW_028317961.1, from coordinate 5,617,279 downwards.
GATGGGGCACTATTCCTCCCACTGACACCAATGATGGGGCACTATTCCCCCCACTGACACCAATGATGGGGCACTATTCCCCCCACTGACACCAATGATGGGGCACTATTCTCCCCACTGACACCAATGATGGGGCACTATTCCCCCCACTGACACCAATGATGGGGCACTATTCCCCCCACTGACACCAATGATGGGGCACTATTCCCCCCACTGACACCAATGATGGGGCACTATTCCCCCCACTGACACCAATGATGGAGCACTATTCCTCCCACTGACACCAACAATGGGGCACTACTCCTTCCACTGACACCAATGATGTGGCACTAGTCCTCCCACTGCAAAATTACAGTTATGAAGTAGCAACGAAAATAATTTTATGGTTGGGGGTCACCACAACATGAGGAACTGTATTAAGGGGTCGCAGCGTTAGAAAGGTTGAGAACCACTGGCCTAAGCAATGCCGAGAAAACCTAAATGCCAATGAACAGTAGAATACTGAAACTTAAGGTGAAAACGTAAAATAAAAAGTTTTACATTGAGCACTGGTCACAGTAACGGGTTGAAGAAAGAGATAAATTCTAACGGTAGTCTCATCCTAGATATGGTAGGAAATCAACATATATCAAGTAGTAAGCAGAAAAAACAGTATGAAAGGTGCATCCAAAAGCTGGGGGAAGGGTAAATGAGAAGAAAAATAGGCTGGAGCTCCCCAAAACAACAGAAAGAAAAGAAAAGGGGGGCATCCCTCTTCCGGGTGAGCGGCTAGGAGGTATGGGAGCAGAATCACTGGGTTGTAGCCAGCTCCCTAAGGTAGGCATCTGTATAAATGAAATAGTGCCAGGGTCTCCAAGTTTCAATAAACACTTCCTCCATATTGTGCAGTGTAGCCGTAAGGTCTTTCATGTCCCTAAGTTAATTGACTTTAGTAAACCATAGAGCTTTCATTGGCGGGTTAACCTCTCTCCAGTTGAGAGGAATACATGCTTTAGCAACATTCAAGAGTTGTATGGTGAGGGAGTGCTTGTATTTTTTAATAGCTCTCTCTGTCAACAGGCAGGTCGCAGGGTCATTGCTTAGGTCAACATCAGTGAGTTGCTTAATGACACAGAGCACTGCTTGCCAGAAGGGCTGAATTAAGGGGCATTGCCAGAAGATGTGGACCATGGATCCCTCACTCACCCCACAGCGCCAACAGAAGCAAGATATTTGAGGAAAAATGCGATTGAGTATGGTGGGGACCTTATACCACCTGGTGAGTATTTTGTAGCTGGTTTCCCGAACCCTAGAGGCAATAGAGGATTTATGGGAGAAATGGAGAATTTTCTCCCTTTGCTGCGTCGTGAGTTGTAGATCCAGATCAGACTCCCATTTGTTTTTAGGTAGATTTAACAGTGGCACATGCTATTTCATCAAATGGTAAATAATCTTTTTTAGGCAGAATGAAATTGGCCAGTAGTTCGCTGTGGCTGTCCTTGTTCTAATTGATGTAAAACTGTCTGCCAAGGCCCAATTTCTCTGTGTTGTGCTCTCATTAACAACTAGGAGACTACAGAGTGAAAAAAATAAATTGGCCAGCAGATGGATATTTTGAACTGGTCGAATGTATTAGAAAAAAAGACTACAGGCTTGTGTTTTACTGCAAGAATTAAAACACTACAGATGTCGAAACAGGGTAAAATTGTCCAGCTGTTGAAACAAAGAGTACAGACTGCAGCTTTATTACAAGAATTAAAATACTGCAGCATAGAATTGGCCAGCAGAATTACAGTTTATCAGGGATAATAGGCCTAACTGGTGTATGGCCAACTTTTATTTTATCTATGGGGATAAGGGGTGCACTGAATGTGAGTGATATATTGTGGGGTGGTGTAGGGGCACACTATTCTTGCACTTTTCATGTTGTTTCCTTTCAAATGAACATCTTAAAGAATCGATTGTCAGTAACAAATGAATGCTGCAATTTAAGTTCCCCAAACTTAAAAAGTCCCTATGAACATAAAATAAAAAAGCACAAAAGAATTTAAAGTCCCAAATGACCACCCTGAAATAAAGTCTGATTTACAAAGCCACACTTTCAGCAGATGAAAAAGTAAAGTTTATCCTAAACAAAGGCCCATAAAGATAAAATAAACTACAAAATTCCCCCCAAAATCAATGAAAACCTCACAATACTACTCCCTGAAATACACTGTAAAACCCCAATTTTTTTGCAGGTAATCTTTGGAGCAAATAAATATAAAATATATATACACATTTGCTATGGATGAGACTATTAAATGAAATACCTAAAGTAATAATTAAAAAATAACAGCAAATAAGTTAATTGGCCAAAACGTTAGCAATCAAAATGAAAGTATTGATTTCTAACTGACCCTAATTTCTCTCTATGCAGTTTTTCAGCTTTCCCTATAACAGTGTCCAATTTGCTGTCATGATGGTTGCTCAGTGCTCCCCTTTTGTAGTGCGGGGTCAGGCTAATCTAAAATCCTTTAATTGGCCTTTCTGAGCCTTCTGGCCATAGTTCAAAGGCCTATACAGTGCATTATGGTTTTAAAAAATTCTCCCAGGTGAATACGCACAAATATTTACAGGGATCATGAATCAAAAACCCACAGGATTCACCTCAAACCTATAATAGCAGCAAATCAGTACCGTATCCCTAACAGTCGAGACAGATTACAACTGCTGTTGGTTTTTTTCTCTTATCTGTTGCTGTATTAAAGTTTCCCCTTACATGTCAACAGTTGCACCAGTGAGATCAAGGTGAACCTCAAAAAGCAACACAGAATAAACCTTTGTTGTTACATATTTTATATTGTGTCATTATTGTAGATTTTCTCTCCCTTCTTTTCTAGTAAAACTGTTAATAACGGGACAAGTAAGTGAAGGGAAATCTCTGTAACTGAGCCCTGGATGGTAGCAAAACCTGCCAGAGATTCTAATCCTTGCCCATTCTATCTAAGAGTGAAAAAAGGTGGTAGTATTTTATCAGTGGGTACACTCTTGAGATGAACTTTGTACCAGTACTTATTGTAGAGGGAGCTGAGAGTTTTCACTCAACATAACCCAAATTCAAAGAGGGGGAAAAACATTCCAACGTTAGCGTTGAACAGGCAAGCAACTATCTCTGTCCTTCCTTTAATTCCTCAGCTCCAAAAACCCAACATATTCAATGGATGAATGTTACCCACAATCACATAACAGAACTACCTCAGAGACCCTTTTGGTAGTATTTTATCAGTGGGGGCACTCTTGAGATGAACTCTGTACCAGTGCTTACTGTGGAGGGAGCTGAGATTTTTCACTCAACATAACCCAATGTCAAAGAGAAAAACAACATTCCAAAGTTAGCTGTGGACAGGCAAGCAATTTACTCCATTCTTTCTTTACCTCCTCAGCTCCAAAAACCCAACGTATTCAATGGATGAATGTCACCCACGAATATACAACAGACCTAACTCAACTAACTGTTTTTGAAAGTGATTTCTAAGCAAAATAAAGCATTAACACATGGACGGATAGGCGAGTTTGCTTTGAATATTAAAAGTAAACTAAATAGCATTTTTGGTTTCTGGTGGGGGGGAATAGTGCCCCACTGTTGATGTCAGTGGACAGAATAGTGTTTAGTACCAGTGGGTTGAATAGTAAAATTAAGAAAAGTTGCAGTTTGGAGGAAACTGATATACTGTAAAACATAACTTGTCCTTATTTCATTTCCATGTCTTTAATGACTGTTATTCTCAAGAGATTTGGAGTGTTTTCCTGAGCACTGTAGTGAGAGTTGGTCACTATTGTTGTGTTACACTATTTGATTTATTATTATTTCTCTGTGACCATCACTTGTTTATCATTTCTCTGTGTCTTTAAGCTGTCTTCTTCTGTCTAAGCTGAGCTCTTTCTCTTAACATACTTGTGTATACCCCCCCTTACAGTCATTCCACTGTATCCTGTCTTCCTGAATGCATCTTTCCATGAGGCTTACAACGTTAACGGTTTTCTATCTATGATTATCCTCCATTAAACGGAACATTCAAATGGGTTTCCTCATCTGGCTTCCTCAACATGTGAGTTTATTCATTGAGTTAAGCTGTCTGAACTGATGCAAGAGATAGATTCAACACCATGTCGTATAGCTGTAAACATCGCTGGAGATAAAGTTTATGATCTTGTAGTTGAGTTAGAAAAACTATTTTTGCTACTTATTGTCCTACTGAAGGCTAGCGGGAGCAGAGGTTATTCATGAAGACATACAGTGCTATATTCTTCTCAACAATTATTTTCTGGCTTCCTCCACTTATACTGCTGCATACAGTGCTCCCACTGTGCTGTTGCTCTCTGTGAGTTTCTGCCGTCTACACCTCTACAGCTGCCTATTGAATATTACGCCACCATTTATCATTCATCAATTGTATAAATCAGCAGTCATCAATGTGGTGAGTCCAGCATGGAAAAGCGAAACTTTGCTACTCTACAAAGATGTGATCTCCACATAGAAACACAGCATGGATAACTATGTATGTCCTGGGGAAAAGATCAGCTGCACGGAGCCTACAAGCAATATGATTAGATCTTGCCCCCCTACCAGAATTTTATAAGGAACAGCTTTCATAGTATATATCCTTTTTAAGTGCAGAGTGATAATGTTCACATACAAGTATTGCCCTAGAGTCCAGCTCTGGTTGAAAATTCTTTACAAGTTAAAGTGTGTGTTTTACTTTAAAATCTAGCCAGCATTTATCATTTATTTCAGTAAGAAAACTCTCACAATAACTCGGTTACAAAAAGGAAACCTGTATTGAGACAAATCAAAACGTAGACAGTCATTTTTGTTCAGTTCATAGTCTGTATCAGATGTGAAGATGCAAACAGACTGTCCACCAGGGAGTTTGGGGAAGCAGAGAATTAGGTAAGGTGCAAAAACTCTCCCCTAGAATAAACAAGCAATTATTCCTTACAGTCGCAGCCCCACTGCAAGGAATAATTTTCAAGTTTCTCGTGGTTGGGCTTTAAAGCATATACTTTTCAAATTCATGCCATCATTGCTTAGCAATGGGCAGCAAACAATAAGCAATAAGACAATAAGTTGCCTTTTAATTAAATTCTCAAAACCTTTCCAGAAAGCTACATAGAGGATGCACTACAGAGCTGTGGACACTGATCCAAGCCTGGACACAGCAAATACTTCAGTAAGGCAACTCATATAAGATTTTGTATTATGTTGTAATATTAAGTCAGACACAGACAGATTTGGCATTTGGTATTCACGTTTCTTTTATTATCATTATGCTACATTTTTTACATTTTTCTTTTTCAATAATTTTTATTGAAACATTTTTCAAAAACAGTATAGTACAAGTACAATCGGGTAAATGTTAAATAGCAGTATCATATCATAAGTCAGCAAGGAAGGACCCTCCTCCTCCTTCTTCGTCACGCTGCAGTCAAGCTCCATGATGGTGGTAAGCCATAGTCAGCTGCACCCTGAGGAGTGGGATATTTCTTGCTCATAGTACGGAAAGGTCCTATCTGTGCATATATAGGCATAATGGGGGTCGACACAGTATTTGATGATTGTACGATGTATGCAATCCAGCTAAAAAGCTTAGAACAATATGAACAGTTACCGTAGAACCGTATAAGGTCGCCAGTACCCAACAACTCCTGTGTTAGGCTAGGGAACCCTTCATATTTGTACCAATACATTAAAAAGAGAGGTTGGTATGTAAATCAGGTAAGAGAGGTGAAAGAGGAGTGAAGTGGAGTAGAGAGAAAGAAAGAAAAAAGTGAAGAATGAGACCGGTCACCACATTCCTGTCTACCTACCCTCAGGTCACCCCGCCCCCTAGGGAGATTGGAGGTATTTAAACCAGGGGTTCCATATTTTTTCAAATCAAAGCTGTTTGTCCAGGAGGACACTAGCCAATTTCGCATTAATCATAATCCAGCAAATATTTTGTATGATTAGCACAAGATTGATCACAGGAGATTTCCATGCTTGTGCTACAGTAATCTTGACTGCCGAAAAAATATAGAAGGCAAAGATTCTGTGAAGTTTTGGAAGTTTGCTTGACAGGTCGGAAAATAGTACCGTCTTGGCATTTTTGGGAACATTCAGTGCAGTCACTGAGTAAAGCAAGTTTAATATTCTGGTCCAAAACCACTGGACCTCTAGGCAGGTCCACCAGAAGTGGTACATGGTACACTTTTGCCCACACCCCCTGACATTTTTTACATTTAAAAGTAGTCTTTTGCTTCTACTGAGCACTTCCTTTAACTTATATTTTACACAATTTTGTTCAAAGAAGGGAAGTGTTTCTATACTAAACAAAATACAGAAGAAGCTGAAAATAAAGTACAAGTAACATCACAGTTCATTTACTAGGTTTACGGTGTTGTTTGAAAATATATAATAAATATCCACAATCTTTACTTTCACTTCAGTTAAAACATTTTCTATTTTGCTATTTGTATTTTTTCTCCCAGAACATTTTTTTTAGTTTAGGAACAGAAAAGAGTTTAATCTCCAAGTCCTAACCCAATTTTTGACCCAAAAATGCTCTATATATAATTTTTTACTTCCATATCACTAGCTCATCGGAGCATTTTCTACAGGTACACATGGTAAATGTGAAAGGGGATCCATTAGGGATTGCTCACAGTCAAGATCTTGCTGTGAAGGCTACACTGAGTGTGAGGAAGATCTCACTGGAATCCCAGTACTGGGTGGGATACCAACCAAAGTAAACTTTGTCCTACCTCACCTACAACTAGCAAAACTAGTTTAGAATTCTGTCTTATGGGAAACAAATTAATGCTACTATTTAATTATTATTTTCTATTTTGTATCTAGAGTGTTGTGGTTCATATACAGTGTTTGCATATACAGTTAGTGTCAGAGTCTCCAAAGTTCAGAAGGGTGTAAGACTTTAGCTGACTTATTGAAACTAAGAAGAAAATTAAATCTAATCAGATTTCTGATGATTTGGCCATTGCAAATTTGAGAAAGTAAGGAAGAATCTGATTAATTGGTATAAAGGGTTGTTCCAATTTCCTTTCTGTATAACATTAGTCATACTGTTTTAACTGTATAATGTGTAATTATTCTGCCCAAAAAGCCGTATAACAAATTGTGTATATGTATTTTTGAAGTGATACATTTGAATGTATACATTGATTCATCCATATTATGGTGCATTCAGTTTACAACAGTCTCAAATGTTGGCAAGAATGTCTTGAGTTGTAAGACATCTGTAATAGGCTGCTTTCTCTCTTGATAAAAGTCCAATCCTGTGAGCAATTCAACATCACGGACACGAGCTGTATGTGCTTTTAGTCTTTCTTCAACCCATAATTCTTCGGCCTTATTGTCCTGAAAATGAAAGGATTAAATGTCTATGAAGGTTGTTAATTATCCAGGATATAGTATATCTGTTAGTAATTAGTCACATTTAACTGGGCTGGATCTGTAATGTTGAAGACTTTTAGTAGCTCATCCAAGTCAAATATGGCCATGTGAGCTTGCATAGCTATCATTAAAAGTACATCCTAGATTCAGGCTAAGATTGGTGAAATAAGTAGGAGGGCAATGATGTGGTAAGACTGCGGACACATTTGCCTCTGTACAAGTCAGATTCTATGGTCCATAGTTATAGGGCAAGCCTATTATTAACATCTATTGACACCTTAAACGTTACTTTAAGTTTACAGGAAAAAGTAGCTGAAATGTACTTTTACTCATCTCTTATCAGATAGTTTAACTTCCAGAGTTCAGATTGATGTTTGGAGAACTAAAAAATTGCATGCTTTGTTAAGGTCTGCAATAAAAGAATAACTTATAGCTAAGAATTAATTAACTAAATTTAATTGAGCAACTTGTTTAAAATCAAGTTATCGGTGAAAAAGTTAACTTCTACCATGCTACAAATCAAGAAAAGCATTTCCTGCAGCATATTTAAGAATCAGTTTAAAAAATATGAATCCATTAGGGTGTATGACAGTCTGCTTGTGAACAACATTCCCCTTACAACCCCTTTTAAGAGGTTATCATTCAAAAATGAAAAATATTGTATGTATTACATTTAAAGCGGATCTCCAGGTTTCAATTATTGTTAAATAGTTTAGACCAAGCTGGCCCAGAGGAATTATTTTCTCCACTAACAATTGCAGCAGCTGAGAGTGCTGTATAAACGATATGTGGTCTCAGCTACATAGAGTATATAGTGCTGTGTTCTGGCAGTGGGACAAGACCTGAATGAATACAAAGCTTCCTCTGATTGGCTGAGGCAGAGTTTGTGACATCATCAGCCCGACTTTCTGCCTCAGCCAATCAAAGGAAGCTTTGTATTTACTCACAGAATACAAAGCTCCTGGTAAAAGGCTGAGCAGCGCTCAGCCTGACTTCATTTTGCTCGGGGAGCGGGGAAGCTCTCATCCTGCTGCCAGTATACAGCGATGTACTGTATACTGTATGTAGCTGGGGCCACATATAGGTTATATGCGCTCCCAGCCTCTGCAACTGTTGAGTCAGCTAAATTGATAATTTATGTATTTATTTTATTATGACAGGTATTTATATAGCACCATCAATTTACGCAACACTTTACATATATTGTATATTCACATTTTATTTATTTATTTCAGGTACTTATATAGCGCTGCCAATTTACGCATTTTTACACATATATATTGTACAGTCACATCAGTCCCTAACCCTCAAGGGGTGTACAATCTAAGGTCCCTAACTCACATTCATACATACACATATTAGGGCCAATTTAGATAGGATCCAATTAACCTACCAGCATGTCTTTGGAGTGTGGGAGGACACTGGAGCACCAGGAGGAAACCCATGCAAGCACAGGGAGAACATGCAAACTCCATGCAGGAGACGCCATGGTTGGGAATTGAACCCATAACCCATTTACTGCAAGGCAGACGTGCTAACCACTAAGCCACTGTGCCGCCCATATTAATTTTCTACCCTCAAAGAGCTTACAATCGAAGGTCCCTAACTCACATTCACACATACACAAACTAGAGCCAATTAGACAGGAACCAATTAACCACTTCCCGACAGACCTATAGGAGAACTATTGCTACAGGGCAGCAGACCTGCGCTAAATCATGTATATATAAGTGATCTTGCATTTCTGGGTAGGGGGCGTGCATACGTGCATACGTTGGCCGTCCTGCCCACGCCGCTATTGGCAGGTACAGATGCCAATCAACGGGTCCCAGCTGGAGATTCCCCACCGGCACTCGGAGAACGCCGAACATCACTGACATGGGAGAGACCTGTGTGTAAACAACACAGGTCTCTTTCCTTCCAGCAGTAACATGCTGCTGTGTATTTCTCTGCACAGCAGGGAAATACACAGCAGTATGTTTCCCTAGTAAAACACACACAGCACACGGTAACCGTTTGACCCAGTTAACCTTAGATGTTAACCCCCTCCTGCTCAGTGTCATTAGAACAGTGTCAGTGCTTTTTATTAGCACTGATCACTGTATTAGTGTCATTGAGGTGTCATTGACAGTTAGTCAGTTCCCCCCAGTGTCAGAATGCCTGCCACAGTCCCGCTATAAGTCACTGATTGCCGCCATTACTAGTAAAAAAAAAAAACAGTTAATTTACATGTATTGGGATTTTTTTTTAGCAGAATACAATTTAGCCTAAACTTATGAAGTTTGATTTTTTAAAATTTTTTACTGGACATGTTTTATAGCAAAAAGTCAAAAATATTGTTTTTTTTTCAAAATTTTTTTGTTTATAGCGCAAAAAAATATAAAATACAAATACCACTGAAAGAAAGCACTATTTGTGGGAAAAAAGGACATAAATTTAATTTATGTACAATGTTGCATGACGGCGCAATTGTCAATTAAAGTAGTGCAGCGCCGTATCGCAAAAAATGACTTGGCCAGGAAGGAGGGTAAATCCTCTGGAGGGCAAGTGGTTAACCTACCAGCATGTCTTTGGAGTGTGGAAGGAAACCCACACAGGCACAGGAAGAACATTCAAACTCCAGGCAGGTAGTGCCATGGTTGGGATTTGAACTGACGAACCTAGTACTGCCAGGTAAAGGTGCTAACCACTTAGGCACTGTGCTAAGTTTGGTCCAAGTACACTATTTAAAGTTAAATAAATCCTGGAGATCAGCTTTCAAAATTTTATATTGACAATATATTGAGAAAAATAGGAACCGTGTTCCAAAATCAAAGAATTTTCATGGTATGTTGAAGGCCATTTAGGAAACCCTCAAAACATTGTGCCAAGCCACAATCTTACCAGGCAGTAAAGTAAAATACAGCCTATGTTGTTTATCTCTAAAGATTTGGCAAGGCTTTGACAAGATTGGGTTTCGGTGCATTCCTTAGAGATTTATAGACCATACTTTGTGATGGGGATTTTGTTTAGTGGTTTTTGTATATAAAAAAGATTTGAAACATTAGGACAAAAAAAAATTCCTGCTAGTTTGAGGTTTATTGTTTGTAAAAACACGAGCTTAATGTATACAGTATATCACTCCTTCTTTACATCTCTCAGCTAGTTTAAGGAATTAATTTGAATTTGGCCCAAGCTGTTCTCCATTTAGACAATTCTGCATCTGAATATGAATTATTTTATGGCCCCTTCTAGGCCAAAATGTGAACGTTGCAGTTATTATTAATAATAATTATGTTCCCCCCAGCCCCTGCCCCCCCACCCTCTCCATAATGACCAACAACTCCACCATCAGTCCCACCCCAGAAGCCAAAGTCCTAGGTGTCACTCTAGACTCAAACCTGTCCTTCCAACCCCATGTCCAATCGCTGGCAAACTCATGCAGGCTCCAACTCCGCAACATCTCCAAAATACGTTTGTTCCTAACCCCAGAAACTACTAAACAACTCGTTCACTCCCTTATTATCTCACGTCTGGACTACTGCAACTCCCTCCTCACCAGCCTACCCCATCGCAGACTATCCCCGCTTCAGTCTATCCTGAACTCAGCGGCCAGACTCATCCACCTTACCAACCGCTCCTCTTCTGCCACCCCCCTCTGTCATTCCCTCCACTGGCTCCCGATTGCCCAACGCATTAAATTCAAACTACTAACACAGACATACAAAGTCATTCATAACGCTGCCCCAAACTGCCTCACCGACCTGATACCCAAATACCACCCTACCTGTAATCTTCGCTCCTCACAAGACCTCCTACTTTCTAGCCCCCTGGTCTCCACCTCCCATACCGGACTGCAGGACTTCTCCAGGACTTCCCCCATCCTCTGGAACTCACTACCCCAATCCATCAGACTGTCACCTTCCCTCCTTACCTTTAGGCGCACCCTGAAAACCCATCTCTTCAGGGAAGCCTACCCGACCCTCACCTAACAACCGATCTCCTCCACTCCTCCTACCACTCCATCCCCCACAGCCACTTCCTCCTGTACCACTATCCCCTCCCTCTTAGATTGTAAGCTCGAAAGAGCAGGGCCCTTGAATCCCTCGTGTTTTGTTTTGTCACTGTATTCTCTCATGTTCTGTCCCCCACTAGAATGTACAGCGCTGAGCAAACCTTTTAGCGCTATGTAAATACTGTATAATAATAATAATAAGGGCTGGAATATTTTTCTGGATTTAATTAGGCATGGTTCTCAGTGGACAAACTGGGGCTCCTTGAAGACGTATTCCACTCATAGCTCACTTTTTCATTTGAGTTTGAGCCTACATGTGCTGGTCAATTTTAGGTGTCGTTCACACAGGGCTTATCAATGCCTCACATGATGGCCGTGTTTACATGCACTGAGATGCACAGGTCTTTTGTGCATCTCCATGCAGAGAGTCCCGCTGATGTCAGTTGGGACATAGCAGTGGCATACACACAGGCGCTGCTCCCAGGTTGATATCTGTGTGTGTACGGGTTAACACAATCTTCACATGGGGGAAGCATTGATGCACCCAGAGTGAATAAGACCTTGGAAGAGGCAATTCTCATTTGCTGCTCTGAGTTTCTTGGACTTAATTAGCATTTAAGAATAAGAACTCTTTATAACATAAGATTATAGGAATTGTGAGCCCCCAAAATATCGTTTTTCAGGTAATGGTTAATCTGGACATCAGGGTGTGACAAAAATACTAGGGACATAGACCATACTACTTTTACCTTAAATGAAATCTATGGTCACAGCATGCACTTTTATTTTATAACATCAGCATTGTAATAACAATACAAACAATAGTTATTTTTGACAATCCAATTAAAGCTTACTTGAAAAATCTCCTTTCATGTTGTGTTTCCTGCCTGTCTGCTGGGCATCTTTTTTCAGAACTTCCTTGATTCCCTGCATGATCTACAGCATAGGTGTCAAACACAAGGCCCCCGGGCCAAATCCGGCCCTCCAGGCCATTTCATGTGGCCCTTGCACTTCTCCTGTAGGTACCCCCTTGTCTCCACCCCCACCTTGTCTCAGCAGTCAGCGGCACAGAGGAGAATAGAACTCTTCTGCCAAATCCTGCACCTTTTAGTGCAGCAGCTGCACCCCCTCATCTCTGCCTCCCCTGGTCACTGCATTCAGCGGACTCTGGTAACTGACTCCACTCCTCCTCTAGGCCTCCTCCAGACCCTGCACTTTCTGCTTTCCAGCTCTGCCCCCAGAAGGGGTGCACGGTGATGTTATGGAGGGTATGGGATTCTTGACATTTGATGTGGGGTGGGGTGCTCTGGACATTTAGTCTTACAGATACAACTGGCCCTTTGAGGGCAACCATAATGCTGATACAGCCCACGATGAAATGGAGTTTGACACCCCTGCTCTACATCTTCCCCACTGCTGTTTATGTTCAATTTCTAAATACTACATATCCCATGGTACCTTGCTGCCTGAAATCAGGGATTTCTCTAATGACTCCTCCTTTCAGCACCTCTGTAGTTTAGAAGGCAGGCTCTGTGAAACATGCAACACAGCAGTGCCTACTCACAGGGCATAGTGGATATGTATCACAGAGTTTAAGGAAGTAATTATTTGGGGATCTTCAGTAAGTTTCTTAAGTAAGTTTACAAACTTCAAGATTGTTTAGATTAATAGGCGTAGTAGGAAGATTCCTACTAAAACAGGAAACAGCAGCACAAGGGACACATCGCACTGATAATAAGTAATGTCCCTTGGGCAGTTTTTTTTTACTAAATACAGGCTTTCATTGACTAATTTAGCTGTTTTTGCCCCAAATAGGTGACAATGTAATGTCTGTGATGGCAGACTAATGGCCTCAAACCAATAGCTCTTCAAAAAAAAAAACCTCTTCTGATCGGTATTGTTGTCCCAGGGATAATTAGTGCTGCTCACAGCTTCTAGTTCTTAAAAGGAGAAGTACAGCCAAAGCTCTGTTGGATGTACTGCTCCTGTGGATCACAGAAATGCAGTTTGTTCTGCAGTCCTGTGAGCCGTATTCAGCTGACAGTGGGTTAAAGTCCATTGTTGGCTGACATCACTCAGCCGGTCCAGGCTTGGGAAAGATCCCGACTTCAAAGTTGGGATCCAACCCAGAGTCTGGAGCAGCACCTAACTCAGCCTCTCAGCGAGCTTCCCTCCACAGCCCGGCGCTCCAGTAAGCACTGGGGGGCAGAGCAGACAGTCACCACTCTCTGCTCAGAGCAGTGGTGAGAACTCATCGATCAGCGGCCATGTGATTGCTGAGTTCTCACCCTTAGAGCCGGTGGGGGACAGATGCAGCATCCACCTAGGTAAGTATAAATGGGTGTAAAAAAGTCCACACTCCTCCTTTAATGAACTACAGGGGCACTGGTGAGCGCTCTCATAGCTTAACTGATCTTCCTGCTCTCAAGTAACTGCCCATATGAGATACAGTCAGACAGCTATCCTGAGAGTCTGCAGAAGCCTGGCATTGAACCTGCGATCAGATGCAATGCTCTAGAGGCTCCTTAGAAGAAAAAAAAAATAAATGCACATTTTTTTACTTGCAAAAAGATGTGCATTTTTTTTTTCAAAATGCGAACTTAGCCTTTAATGGAGAACTCTGCAGTGTTTCAAAATGTAATTGACTGTCCTGAGGGTGGCTGGATTGTATCTGCATGTAATGTCCGGAAGGATGGTTTCTGGAAGAGTTCAACTTACATGTACATGTATTTCTGTCATCTGTTTTGTTATTACATTATCTACTTCTGTGCAAACATGTCTAAAAGGCTTTCTAAGACTGTTTACGTATCAATAGTTCATTCATTTTTGTGGATTTCCTACTAAATCTGATTTCCTGCCACATTAGAATTCCCATCCCCATCATATCCATGTTTCCTTAATGCCCTCAGCAGTATACATTCCCCTATTAGCTACTTTACATATTTGGGATATTTCTGAAATTAGGAACCCATACATTCAAATTTGTGTTCCTGTGATATGCTGTATGTAATTGCAAAACATTTGATCCCTATTTATCTTTATGAGGTATTTATGTGAGTGTTTGGATATTTTCCTGTCCATTTTTCTTATGTCAAGATATAATATATAACAAAAAATACAATTAAATGTATTCTTTGCTTTTATATCAACTTATATCAGCTTATATCGGAACTATACTCACCTTGGATCCAGTGATGTGCCGTCCCGAATCTCCCTGCTTGGCTGCTGACATCTTTGAGCGACGTCTTCTGGATCTTGATCCCCGGCCGCAGTCATTGGCTGGGCGGGGGTGATATCACTCCCACGCATCCATAAAGAAGACTTGTCGTTTGCCCATGCTATCACATAGGGGGATTGTTAACCTGCATGTGATAGCTATAAAGTGACATCACTGCCCCACCTCTCCACCTTGTCCAATCAGAGAACACTTTAAATTCATTCAGTATATACAAAGCCTTCTCTGAATGGTGCTCATCCTGAGCAGCTGACCCCCCTGTGTTCACAATACAGCAGGCTAAACAGATATGGAAGCAAATGTAGATCACTGGACCAGGGGCGTCCCTAGGGTTCGTGTCACCTGGTACGGTAAAACGTGGTGTCACCCCTCCAGAGTTGGGCAGTCTCTGTCATGCACACACAGCCTGGCTCTTCCCTTTCTTCCCTGTGTCCCCGTCACACCCCCTGGACTGGTGTTGCAAGATCAGTTAACCCTGTATAGGTTGCAAGCAGGGGTGGACTGACAACTCATGGGGCCCCCAGGCAATAGAGGATCATGGGGCCCCTGTGTCCTTGCACACACACACTCAAAGCACACCCAAAAAAGCCTATAAAAAGGTACCAGGGGCATTTCATGGGGCCCCCTACTGACCAGTGCCCGAGTGCTTGAATGGTCAGTCCGCCCCTGGTTGCAAGTCGACGATCCCCACAAGATGGATTGGGGAGCATAATGGATTGGACTCCTGAAGACTGAAACAATTAACCCGCTGTGATTTTCAGATGACATAAAATAGTATATTTGCTTATTAAATAAGTGAACATAATAGAAGAATAATGTTTTTTGAGTGTGACTAGTAACAAATTATAGAAACAGAAAACAGAAAACTTACTGCACAGCTTTCACTGTTGTCTGGTCTGTGAGGAATGATGAAAGGTAAAACATCCAGATTACCGCTGCAGCTGATTGGAGTGTAAACGGTATTCTTGCAGCTGGTGAGTATGACGAAGTAATGAGTAGGGATGGGAATCTTTGTGCCTTCTACATATCTAAGGAAATATTGTATACAAGAATTCTGTTACCTTTGTGTAAAATTGTGTTACAAAAGCTCAAAGTTACAGTCTGATCATGAATACAAGCTACATAACATTCGATAGTAAGAATGTAACTCATGTTAAATTTACTAAATATTATTTGTAATAATTTGTACTGTATATGTTTACGTTATCTTGCATTTTGAAACTGCTGTCCAACAATGTGTGTAGTCCTTTTCAGCTTCGTTAGCTTATAGTGTTGGGATGAGCTTTATCGTTTTTATAAAACACAATTAACGGTATCTGCACACGTTTCATTTGCATGCGGTACGGGAATCACGCACCGAACATGACTTCTAGTGTGAACCAGCCCTAACACAAGGGAGCTGGAGATGCTGAATCAAGTGACTGGATTAAAAAGAGGTAAGTAAACAGATCATTTTATGCTATACCTATGCTTGATAGGTAGGAGGAGGAGGGAAGGTACATTCTTAACAGTGGCTAGCATTAGCATTTACTAACACTTTAAAATGACCTTTTGGGGGGGGGGAGTATATTTATTCAGTTAACCATTTTGTATTTTTCATTGTAATTTATTTTAATAAATTTGCAGAGATATGTTCATCATTTTACTTTGAAATTAAAGAGCTTTCGGTTAGTGTAAAAAAAAAAAATTGCACAAAACAGAAAAACTAAAAATTAAATTCTAGGACAAGGGTCTCCAAACTTTCTAAACAAAGGGCCAGTTTACAGTCCTTCAGATTTTGAGGGGCCAGACTGTACCATCATCGGTATTAGTGGGAGACATTTCGCCTCATTGTTGGTATCAGGGGAAGGAATCATGCCACATCATTGGTGTCAGTGAGAAGGCTAGTGCCCTGCTATTGGTGTCAATGGGAGGAATAGTGTCCCAATTATTGGTAGCAGTGGAAAGAATAATGCCCCCACAATTATGCCCTACTGTTAGGGGCAGTGGTAGGAATTGTGCCTTGTTGTTGGGGTCCATGGTAAGAATAGCATGGCCGGATCTGAGGGGGGTGCTGGGGTGGGCTAGGCCCCCCTACCTCCAAATTTTAGTTGTGCCCCCCCGGGCAACCCATAGACTTTGACCATCAGCAGAAGCTGTCTGCAGTGGCTGGCAGCACCTCTCGAGGCTGAGTGTCTGACATTCTCACAGAGCCCAGCCAGCACACTCCCCTTCCTCCCTTCCCTGCCTGAACAGGAGAGGAGAAAGGGATGATGTGCACCACCTCCTGCTCCTCTCATCTTGTCTACCCCACTCACAATACTATTTCCCATAGCCCTCATCTTTTCTGCCTAATTACTATCTGTACTGGCCCAGCTTCTCTGCCCCTCCCTTCACCTTCCTACATAACATTTTATATAGCTGCAGCGGGAAAAGTGAAGGGGAAAACTAAGAAGTGTCACTTGAGTGACAGCACTGAGGCTGCTGAGATCACATTTAAGATGCTGGTGCCCACCAGAAATTCAAGACTTTTTGATGTCTATATGAGAAACTTTTACAGGTAAATAACATGCATAAAATATGTTACATGCACATGTAAACTTATGGAAAGATTTTTGTTGTAATGTTTGGTATGGGGACAGGGCTTTTTAAGTAATGAAGCAGCTTTTACTGCTGCTTTAGTAAATTACCTATTGATTAACCACTTCCCGTCCAGTCCTTGTACATAAATGACCAGATGGGAGCACTGTAGGAGTGGGTGGCTGTTTATAAATGTCCTCCCGCTTCCCTGCCTGGACACAGCAGAACACCGATCACCTCTGTGTGAGGTCCCGATCATGTGATCGCTGATTAGCCAATCAGTGATCACATGAATAGTAGTAAGCAAGATGTCACTTCTGACATCATTGCTTACTACTAGTGAAATCTGTGAATGATCACAGAGGTCACATGGTACAAGGCTATTCACAACAGCCTTGTACCATGTGACAAGCTGTGACCAATCACAGCTCACACAGTATTTCTCAATGGCTGCAAGAATGCAGCCAGAGAGAAGGAAAAATGATTGCTTTTACAGCCTTTATGGGTGTAAAAGCAATCAGTGTAAAAAAAAAAAAAAAAAAATCTTCATCACCCCCCACAAGTAGTATAGTATCACTATGGTGACATTGTACTGCTAAGGTGACAGTATGTTAAAAAAAAACATAAATAATAAAAAAAAATAAAATGAAAAATTTTAATAAATTTTGAAAAATTATAATTTTTGGTTAAAAACTAATTTGAGTTATTATTTTTTCTTTTACAAAAAAGATAGCTGAATACATTTTGGCAAAGATTTATGAAGAAAGATTATTTGCAAAATTTTATAAGAAAAACACTTTTTTTTTTCAAAATGTTTGGACTTTTTCATTTATATAGCAAAAAAATAAAAATCCCAGTGGTAAATAAATACCACCAAAATAAAGTTTTAACTGTCTCAAAAAAATGCTAAAAAATTCATATGGGTACAGTGTTGCATGACCGTACAATTGTCATTCAAAGTGTGATAGCACCGAGAGCTGAAAATTGGCCTGGACAGGAAGGGGGTGAAAGTGTCCGGACTTGAGGTGGTTAAACTTGAATAGTTCCAGTGGAAGCTGCATTACATTAATTAAATGATGACCTAGTTGCTTATGTTCTTATATACCATAGGAAAAAAACATGTTCCAAATTTCATGAAATGGCATAACTTGTTCACTTTGGTCTCAAATAAGCCTAGTAAGCCAACAGCTCTGTGAGTAACTTACTGTTGGATTTGGTTAGGTGCATCAATATGTCCATCATAGTTGTAATCAAATATTGGCCCACTAACCACATTCAGGCCATTTCTTTCATTCGCATACTTTAGCAGTAACACATTGTGCAAGTAGTCCCAGATTCCTACAGAGAAAAACAAGAATGTAGAACATTACAGCAACTACCCAGCATAACAGTGATGATGTATTAACGGCATATGATGTATTTATTATCTACATATAGTGTTTTTACTTTTAGCCCTGGTTCACAGTGTTTTCTGTGCGAATTCCGTACCGCATCAGAATTGCACCCCATTCATGCGAACCACTGCGGGTGTGTATGTTAACAACACCCCGAAAGGGGTCTGCAAAACGCAGTGCGATGTGCAGTATCAGATCGCATAGGTGTAAATACCCATGCGATCCGATTCTAGTGCGGACCCAAAAAAGGGTCCTGCAACGTTTTGGTGCGGGTGCAGTGCGATTAGACTTATGGCTCCAATTGCGCCGCACACAAATCGCATGTGATTTGCACAGGAATGCGGTGCGGTTCCTGTGCGAATAACATGCGATACACCGCACCGCATATATGTGAACCCCGGCTTAACAAGATTTTTGCTTGCACATGATTTGAATGATAGATCATTTGGCTTACACTTCATTCACTTTGCAAAATCAAACTCAACCCACTAAACTGTGTAAATATAGATGTACCTTGGTTTACGAATGCCTCAGTTAACATAATTTTTGGTTTACGAATGAAAATCCATTGAAAATAATGCCTCAGTTTATGAATTTTTAAAGAATTTTTTTCGCAACACGAAGTGTATGTTGGTGTTGTTTTTAAATGCAATTTCCAGCTTTTTTTTCCTTCATTATAGCTCACAGAATTAGCTGTCACTTTCCCGGAGCTAAAGGTTACTTTGTTTCTTTTATCTCGGGAAACAAACTAAAAGGAAACATTGTTTCTTTTATCTCCAGGAAAATTTCTCTCTTTTAACTGAGGAGAAAGGGACAGCGGATTCTCTGAGCTACAGTGAAGAAAAAATAAAGCTGGTAATTACATTTAAAAACCGGCACTGACCTATAGTGACGATTTTTTCTTCACTTTTTTCTGACCTCCGGAACGGATTAATTGGTTTTCAATGCATTCATTTGGGAAACTGTGTTTTGGTTTACAAATTTTTTGCAATTCGAAACGTCCCAGAAAACAAATTAAATTCGTAAACCAAAGTACACCTGTAATCAGTTTAGCTGAAAGTGATACAATGCTTCACATGTGAAACGGAGACCTGAGCTCCATCTGCTGGCTGGAAAAAGCACTACATAACCCCTACTTATTGTACACATGTACAATATTTTTTGTTTACCAGACTAACAAAATGTTTTTAAAAATTGTATTTTTTACAGACACATATGTATGTGAAAGTATGTATATGACAGTACCCAATATTGTGCAAGAAATATAGAATAATAAGTGGATTAGATGACTGAAGTGAACATATTGTCATCTTCTTCAGTAACTCAAATTAATATTCACTTTGCAAAATGAATACACTTTTTTTTTTTTTTACTCACTAAACATATGTGATAGCAGTCAACAAAAATGAAACACATTCCTGTACACAACACAATACTACATCTATGACTGCATTACTGGCTGAGTGTCTAACAGTCACCGTATTAACGTTTCTCCCTGATATGTACATTGACTGTACTAAGAGTTGCTGTCTATCATGTTTGATTTTTTTTTTTCTGGCCAGTCTCTTGACTATCTCTTGACTGTATGGTAGTACCAGTCTTTCATTACAAGAAATATTCAGCTTCTAATTTTGTAATCAGTGTACTCTGCATTCAGCCAAGAATGATAAAGAGCCCTAAAGTCCAAAACTCAGTTTCAACCTTTTAGCTGATCGTTAACTGAGAACAGAATGCAGATGTACCTCGGTTTACGAACTCCTTGCTTAACATAAGTCTCGGTTTACATATGAAAATTCATTGAAAATAATGCCTCGGTTTACAAATTTTTTTGGTACTATGAAGCAAGTTTCCCCAGGATGCATTTCACCTAGGAGGTTTATAGCGCTGGCCCTGTGCCTTTAAAGTGCACTTTATAAAGAGTATTGAAGAGATAAGACTTTGTTTTTACTTTTTTCTGACCTCCCAAACAGATTAATTGGTTTTCAATGCATTTACAAATTTTTTTACTCATGTCCCTGTACAGTATTTATGTCTTTAAAGTGCACTTTATAAAGAGTTTTGAACAGATAAAACTTTTGACTTTTTTCTGACCTCCGGAACGGATTAATTGGTTATCAATGCATTTACAAATTAATTTTTAATCATGTCCCTGTACAGTATAGTGCACTTCATAAAGAGATTTGAACAGATAAAATACTTTTTTAAAAACTTTTTTCTGACCTCCGGAATGTGCCTTTAAAGTGCACTTCATAAAGAGTTTTGAACAGATAAAATACTTTTTTAAAAACTTTTTTCTGACCTCCGGAACTGATTAATTAGTTTTCAATACATTCCTATGGGAAACCCCGTTTCAATTTACAAATTTTTTGCAATTTGAAAAGTCCCACAGAACGCATTAAATTCATAAACCGAGGTAGGTCTGTAATTGTATTGCAATGTTTTATATAGAGAGACCATCTGATTGTGTAAGTAAAAAGTTTAGGACCATCTAGGCACCAACACAAATTAACTTGAGAGGCAGTGAAATTGTAGAACTATGCTATCCACAGCAATATGTGGTATGTGCTATCAGGGGCGGACTGACAACTCATGGGGCCCCCGGGCCATAGGGAATCATGGGGCCCCTGTGTCCTTGCCCAAACTCAAAAAAGCCAATGAAAAAGGTACCAGGGGTATCTCATGGGGCCCCCTACTGACCCCGGGCCCTCGGACAGTGCCAGAGTTTGCAAATGGTCAGTCCACCCCTGTGTGCTATACATAGCAGTATGTATGAAGTTCTCATACATTGGGAAAATTGGACAGCCTGTGACTGAAAACTTGATTACAGCCCTACTCTGCAATTAATTGTATCCATCATTAGTGATTACTAAATTTGACAGAAGTGGCCTTTCAGTGTGGGAGTAAATAAATCCAATGTTTTGAGAGCCATGCACATGTGCTGAGGTAGCTGTCATTTGAACCACATTTTCCCATTCATTATCTAAGTTAAAGTGTTACTAAACCCAGGACCCTGCATTCACTATATCTGGTCTCCCACAGTACACAGAACAGGGAAATACAATTATTTTAGTAAATATAAATGGCTTAATACCTCTTCTCATTAGCCATATATATCAGTTTTGTTACTTATATCAGTGTCTGATCAAGCACTTGTTGAGATTGTAGGAGAAATTTTCATTCTCTTCTGACTGTCCTATGAGGTTCATGACCCCTGACCCACTGTCTGGACAGCTCTGATTGGCCCTGTGTTGATCACATGCACCCTCCCAAAAATATAACATAAACAACTCTCTTGCAATACACACCAAACAGAGCATGTGCATGAGCACTGTGACTTGCCACTGCTGCTCTGTACTATGGCAGATGGATTGGGGACAGTAAAAAAAGGGGAGGATCAGAGAAGACAGGATCAAACAGCCTTTTTACACAATGCTGAGGATTAAACCCATAGGTTCCACAGTGAGTATAACAGGCATGTCTTACTGCATATACAAACTGATTTTACTGTTATGGGTTTACTAACACTTTAAGTATCTATTGAACCTCAATATGCTCATACACTGCCCAAATGGCCCAAATACTGGTTGAATATTTTTTAATTACATTAAGCAAAATTAAAGTGGACTTTACAAGTTACATTATTTGAATCCTGATAGGTCACAATATACAGCACTATAATTTAAAAGAAAAATGATTAAAAAGCAGTTTTTTAGAGACTTTTACTTTGGCTGTTCCTCTTTGAACTACAGAATACCTTCTTCTATATTATGGAGATAAGTAGAGGGGAAGTTGTTCTATACCCCAAAATTATGAGCAAGCAGGCTAGAGTTATGTTACTCCTCCATAAATACAGTGCAGTAAGCGAGTATTGTCAACCTAGGAGAGTAAGTCTGAGGATAGGAATACTCATCCTAACAGGACAAGTAAAACTAAAGAAAAATATGCTGAAATAAACTCATACCAACACACCTACAGCAATATAGTCAATGTGTTCAGTTTTTGCTCTCTGGATTGGAAACACTTAAACCTCCTTTCAAGTAGTAATGGGATGTGATGGCAGAGATGAGCAATTTGGTAGAACTGTGTCATCAGTCTGCTACAACCAGGAGGAAAGTATTTAATCATCTCCCCTACTTTCTCAGAGTATATCTTTGCAACCAAACCATTAAAATGATTTTAATTTTGTTGAACACAATGTAATGATAAGTTCAATTAAGACTTTAAGTTCACTAATTGTAGATGCTGACCCCCGCTGATGCCTTAACAAATATGATGGCAGCCCTCTGGGGAGAAAATGCATCATCAGGGAAGAAGACTATGGTTTCTGTGAGAGGTAATAAATACCTGGAAGTTTTATATTTAAACATTACTTAGCATACAGTTGTGTTCAAAATAATAGCAGTCAGACATCACTAAACTGATCAATCACTGGTTTTGGTAGAAATTATATTTCTACGTGGCAAATAATTTACTAGCAGGTGTAGTAGAGTAATAGAAATCCAACAGACCCAACAGTCATGACATGCATGCTGCTGATTCTGTGTAATTGAATCACTAATTGAAAGGGGCATGTTCAAAATAATAGCAGTGTGGAGTTCTATTAGTGAGGTCATTCATTCTTTGAAAAACAGGTGGCAATTATTGCCCTTTTTTAAGGAAGGAAGGCAGCAAATGTTGTACATGCTGGTTACAGTGCATTTCTTGCTGAAATTCTGAGGAAAATGGGTCGTTCCAGACATTGCTCAGAAGAACAGTGTACCTTGATTAAAAAGTTAATTGCAGAGGGGAAAACATATAAAGAAGTGCAGAAAATGGTAGGCTGCTCAGCTAAAATGATCGCAAATGCTTTAAAATGGCAACCAAAACCTGAAAGACGTGGAAGAAAGCGAAAAACTACCATTCGAATGGATAGAAGAATAGCCAAAATGGCAAGGACTCAGCCAACAATCAGCTCCAGGAAGATCAAAGAAGGTCTAAAGTTACCTGTGAGTACTGTACAATTAGAAGACGCATATGTGAAGCCAAGCTATCTGCAAGAAGCCCCCGCAAAGTCCCACTGTTGAAAAAAGGGCATGTGCTGAAGAGGTTACAATTTGCCACAGAGCACATTGACTGGCCTAAAGAGAAATGGCGCAACATTTTGTGGACTGATGAAAGTAAGATTGTTCTTTTTGGGTCTAGTGGCCGGAGACAGTTTGTCAGACGACCCCAAACACTGAATTCAAGCCACAGTACACTGTGAAGACAGTGAAGCATGGTTGCGCAAGCATCATGATATGGGGATGTTTCTCATACTACGGTGTTGGGCCTATTTATCGCATACCAGGGATCATGGATCAGTTTAAATACATCAGAATACTTGAAGAGGTCATGCTGCCTTATGCTGAAGAGGAAATGCCCTTAAAATGGGTGTTCTAACAAGACAATGACCCCAAACACACCAGTAAACATACAACATCTTGGTTCCAGACCAACAAGACTGACGTTATGGAGTGGCCAGCCCAATCCTCGGATCTTAATCCAATAGAAAACTTGTGGGGTGACATAAAAAATGCAGTTTCTGAGGCAAAACGAAGAAATAGAGAAGAACTGTGGAATGTAGTCCAATCATCCTGGGCTGGAATACCTGTTCACAGGTGCCAGAAGTTTGTTGACTCCATGCAACACAGATGTACAGCAGTTCTCAGAAACAGTGCTTATACAACTAAATATTCATTAAGGGATTCAAAGGAAAGCAAAATCTTCAAACATTTTTCTGTTTATATAGTGAATGTTTGAGTTTGTAAAGAAGAATACAAACACTGCTATTTTTTTGAACAGTCTAATATTCACTTTTCTTCAATTTTTTTAGAGGAACAACACAAATTTGAGATAGTTTTCTTCATGTTTTGATTTGGAATAGAATGTGTAGTGTTCCCAATGCATTTGTGTGTATGAAAATAAAAGCTATTAGAAGGATTTTCAGCTTTATTCACTTTTTTCAACACACTGCTAATATTTTGAACACAACTGTACATGCCGAAAGAAGTCAAAAATATATCTGATACTAGGTCAGCTTCCAAGATGTAGCCAAAGCTGGCACACATGTATGCAACATCTGCTTTAGCTGTTATTATATCATCCTTCCTGGAAGCCAAACTTGTTATCTGACTAATTCAACTGTAGGACTACCCCCTTAGGAGTTGCTGAAGTTTTGGCTCCCCGTATAGTCCTGCACAGCCAGGCAGCATGAATTTTTCACACAGACTTGCATCCAGGAAACAGTAACCAGTCCTTGAGCTTGTTTTTTGGGGATTTTATTAGGGGATGAAAAACTTGGATGGGAAAAGGGCGTATGAGATGCCTAAGGGAAACATCGGCTGAGGACAATCTTCCTGGAATTATGTACAAGTCTCTTTAAACAGAAACATTCTCTTCTGAAGAGCTAGCCACCCCAGACACCAGATACTCCTCTATCCAGCCATCTGAAGGACTTCCTGGGCAGGGGATTCACTTTAAATGTAAGACAGTCCTGGGTAGAAAGCTAATCCAGTTTCCTACTAGAGTGCTCCTTCCCCTTACTGGTCCTAGGGGTGTAGGTCTACTCACTCAGTCCTCTGTCTGTGAGATAATGGGTCGATGGCTGCTCTCAAGCCTTCTGCTGGGCCGATCCTTCCCTGCTGCACAGGTGGTCCTCGGTCTGGGGGCTGATGAGGTCCTGAGCTTTCCTCGTTTCCAGTACCCCTTCCCATCTGGACCCTCTCCCAGGCTCCTGCTCTTCAGCCTCACACTTCATCTTCTACCCAAACTCTGCTGCTGCTGAGCAGACTCCACCACATTTGGAGGCTGCCCTGGCCCCATGCCAAGCCTCCTGCTTGGGAATTGGCCAAGATCCTCCAAGTGTGCTTCCCAGCCCCTCCTCACCCCTGCCCACCACTTCTAAAGTATTCTCCAAGATTCTAGAGCAGGAGGAGGTATCAGGGAACTTACTTGCAGAGCATCTCAGCTCTGACTAAAATTTGACCTGACTAACTATCACACCCAGGCTGCTACTCAGCCCTCCTAACTGAAAACAAAACTCTAGCTCCCCCTGGCTATCTAGAGGGGCAGTACATTACAAATGAAGGTAAAATAAATGCTGACTCAGTGAACCTGTGAACACTTCAACTACCTGGTTAAACATAGAAAATTTGAATACTGTTTGCTTGACACAAGCACAGATTCAGCTGCATTAGTTTTCTTTTGAATGGTGCCAAATAGTTTAATGAAAATGCAGATTAATATACTGGCAGGGTTGTATGAAGACATTTTTTTCATGCCTTTTTTCCCTATAATGTCACTTCTATATTTTATTCTAGAAGTAGGGTGGCAAAGAGCTGAACTTAGATTGAGGTTTAGTTGAGGTTTCAAATAAATCAAATTTCTGCTATAGTGTGACAGCCATTTACTGCCCAGTTGAGCATCAAGGTGGTCCCCTGGGGAATCTGTTCGTATGGAGTGACAGGATGAGTACACCAAGCCGTAGCAATTGGCTCAGATAATAGTATATAAGAAGTTGATGGCCAATGTGTTTTATGGGTTAAGCACAAATCCCTGCTTTATCAGGACTTAAGTTTAGTGCACTATAGGAATCCTAATGGGTAGTTAATCCTGGATTTCAAATCTTCATGAGCTGTGGTTAGACATTTGCTTGCATAAATTGTCTGGCAGCCTTCCACAGTTTAGAAACTTTTCATAAAAAAGAGCATAACATAAGCACAAAATGTGTATGTGGGGGGAGGGGAAGGAATGCCAACTTTCCTTTCCAGTGACATAGCCCATACTTAGTTCTAAGTATTTGTCAATTGCTACTACAGTTTCTTTCATCTTCTATCCATAAAACAAAATGGAACATTAACTTGCAGTGGGTTTGGGTACATGGCACTTTCTATGAACAGTGTGATTGTTAATCTGCCATAAAAATGGAACATAGCTATACATAACCAGATATGTACAAGCAATGTGGCTGATGTAACCCTTGTTCATAGGATTTTTTTCTGCTAAGGTAACGTTTAGCACTTACGGCCATCATATATATTTATTATCACATAGATTTCTCAGCTTGCTAAAACTGTGTACAAGTGGATTCTAAGCTTTTTTTTATGGAGATACAGTAAGAGAAGGAATCACTATTTGAGGTTGAATTATAAAATGAATAAAGGCTGTTAACATAGCTTAAAATAGAAATAGGGCTTTATTTTACTTTCTATTTGTACTTACCTAGGTGGATGCAGCATCGGTCTGATTCTGCATCGGTCCCCTGCCAGCTCTAAGGGTGAGAGCTCAGCGATCACATAATCGCTGATCGCTGAGTTCTCGCATCACCTCTTGGCAGAGAACGGGAATGTCAGTCACCGCTGTCTGCCTAGCCCCCCCCCCCAGTGCTCATTAGAGTACTGGACTGCGGAAGGGTAGGGAGCGGCTGTCTCAGGCTCTCAGTAGATCACTGAGAGGCTGAGCCAGGTACCACTCCAGGCTCTGGGGTGGATCCTGACTTTGAAGTTGGGATCTTTCCTCAACCTGGACCGGCTGAGTTATATCAGTTGACAGCAGACAAGTAAACACGCTCTAGTATATCAGCCTCATTTTTTTGTGCACTGTATCATAGAAGGTCTCAGAGGATGCAATCAAGGACAGTGAGAAATCTCATTGTAACCATTTAGTCTTCTGTCTTCAGAAACTAGGTACTAGATCCAGCGCATAGCACCCTCCCTGCCGCCGCAAATCTAAGTTAGGTGGTCAGCAAGCAGTTAAAGAGGTACAGTAAAGCAGAAATCTGGGCTGAAAAGATTCTTACTACAAGAGCCATGTATATTTTTACTTAAATTCTAGTGCCCTTTGTGTATTTCTTCTACACCTGTGCGGTAATCTAGCATTAAACTGCTACTCTGTCCGGGAACCTACTGATGGCTCCTCAGACCGGATTTCCCCAGGGCGCGGAGTCTAAGCCCCAGTCTGCTTGTTCACCAGAGCCCCTGATGGTGGGGATGGACTTGGAGCAGACTGAGACCCGGTCGTGGCCCCTGGGTACACCCAGCTGTAGTAGAGGGAACCGCCAGTGGCAGGTAGCAGGATGAGAGCCTGATGTGAAGAGGCAGAGCAGGCCCAGCCAGCAACGGATGGATCCGTGCAGGATGGATGGACGGAACACACCGTGAGGCAGTAGCTAAGTCAGACAGGCCGGGTCGGTAACAGTGGAGGCAGAACAGTACAGAGCAGCAGGCAGAGAATGGTCAGGCCACAGGCCAGGTTCAGCAGCAGGAGGTCAGATAATCAGGAACAGGCAGAAGAATAGTCAGACGAGCCAGGGGTCAGGGCAGGAGATGGTCAACAGGATACTCTAACAGGATAACAGGGAGCAAGCAGGAACAAGACCGTACGGCAATGTGAGCATTGCAAGAGCTGGTTTAAATAGCCCACCCGGCGCCGACAGGCGCACCTGAGTCCTAGTGCCTGCCCGGCGCCGTCATTGGTGACAGGCGCGCCTGGGTCCTAGTGCCCGCCTTCCTGTATGTCTTGTCGGGATCCTACGCATGTGCAGATTCGTGCGTTGCGATGATCTTCTCGTTCCCTGACATACTCCTTGCCTTTGTGCAGGAGTTTCTGGTAATAAAGACTAGTCACTGCTGCTCCCCATCCTGTGCTGAATAAATGATTTTGTGTCCACTTTCTCCTGTTGTTTTCAGACTTTAGTAGGTGGAACTACTGGGTCCCTCCCACAGCTCTGCTTTCTGCAAAGGCTATCTAAAGCACAGTGATGCTGTCAATATTTATTTTTAAAGTAATATTTTTGTTTGCGAAGGCATTCAGTTCACACAGAGTAGATACACTGTATATTATTTAGGGCTATATATATATTTAAATGAAGGTTTTTGTACCATCCCTGATGACTTCCAATGACAAAACTTGTTGGGCGGATTTAGGCACGTTGATGTTACCCTGTTGAAAAACCTGCTCACACTAGGCAGGAAAGCAGATGAAGCCAGTGTCTATACTGGATTGTGTGCATTTACACCAAGTGCTGGGATAGAGGCACAAACTGATGTGAGTCTAATTTTTAAGTTGTTTATATGTTAAATAAAAGTTTTTAAACTTTGGCACCCTCTGTTTTTTATGTGGTTTCTAGGGAGAGTAAAAATTAAGAAGGCATCTGGAGATTGCATAGGACTTTGGCAAGCTAGAATAGAGATAAAAGCTGCTGGGTGGTAGAGGGTAGGTTTTACCTCGTTAATACCAGCATCTTTATTAATTTCCAAAAAAACTGTGGCAAACCCAGAGATCACCTTGGGGTGTCCACTTTCCAAAACTTTCTGGGACCCACTTGAAATAAAAGGGATCTAAATACACTATATTGCCAAAAGTATTGGGGCGCCTGCTTTTATACACATGAATTTTAATGGCATCCCGGTCTTAGTCTGTAGGGTTGAATATTGAGTTGGCCCACGCTTTGCAGCTATAACGGCTTCAACTCTTCTGCGAAGGCTGTTCACAAGATTTCGGAGCTTGTCTATGGGAATATTTGACTATTCTTCGGGAAGCACATTTGTGAGGTCAGGCACTGGTGTCAGATGAAATGCCTGGCTCGCAGTCTCCACTCTAATTCATCCCAAAGGTGTTCTATTGGGTTGAGGCCAGTCAAGTTCCTCCACCCAAAACTTGCTCATCCATGTCTTTATGGACCTTGCTTTGCACACTGGTGCGCAGTCATGTTGGAACAGGAAGGGGCCATCCCCAAACTGTTCTCACAAAGTAGGGAGATTGAAATTATCCAAAATGTATTGGTATGCTGGTGTCTTAAGAGTTCCCTTCACTAGAACTAATGGGCCAAGCCCAACCCCTGAAAAACAACTCCACACCATAATCCCCCCTCTACCAAACTTTACACTTGGTACAATGTAGTCATGCAAGTACCATTCTTCTGGCAACCTCCAAACCCAGACATGTCCATTGGATTGCCAGACAGAGAAGTGTGATTCTTCACTCCAGAGAACGTCTCCACTGCTCTAGAGTCCAGCAGCAGTGTGCATTACACCACTGCATCCGATGCTTTTCATTGCACTTGGTGATGTAAGGCTTGGATGCAGCTGCTCAGCCATGGAAACACATTCCATGAAGCTCTCTATACACTGTTGTTGTGGTAAACTGAAGGTCACACGAAGTTTGGAGGTCTTTAGCTATTGACTCTGCAGACAGTTGGTGACTTCTGCGCACTGTGCGCTTCAGCATGCGCTGACCCCGCTCTGTCATTTTATGTGGTCTACATCTTTGTGGCTGAGTTGCTGTTGTTCCCAGTTGCTTCCACTTTGTTACAATACCACTCACAGTTGATCGTGGAATATTTAGTAGCAAGTAAATTTCACAGATGGACTTATTGCATAGGTGGCAACCCATCATGGTACCATGCTTGAATTCACTGAGCTCCTGAGAGCGACCCATTCTTTCACAAATGTTTGTATGCAGTCTGCATGCCTAGGTGCTTGATTTTATACACCTGTGGCCATGGAGGTGATTGGAACACCTGAATCCAATGATTTAGAGGGGTTTCCTCAATACTTTTGGCAATATAGTGTATCTGGTGATTTCCTGGCCATTAGGGGAGCGGTTCTCTCACAAGGATGGGCAGCACTTTGTATGGAGATGGAAATCTTTTTGAGAAAAGTGGGAACATTGAAGAGCACATTCTGATACAAGATGAAGATGACACATATTGGATTGTTGTGACACATATTGACACAATCTGGACATTATTATTATTGATTTATTTTAATTATCTTATATATTTTATGATTTATTGATTGTCTAACACTGATCACTTTATTTGCACGTGAGGAATGTTTGGGAGCTATATAATTTCTTTCAATATCACTGATTATTCTAGATATAGTAGTACAATTATAGTGCTGTATTCATTTATTTTACGTCTTAAGGATATCGAGAGATATCTAGTACAGAATGCTGCTAGGAATATTGGTAAGACGTTTGTTCCCTTTTTTTTCATAGTGCAGTGTAGTAATATAAATAACATTTGCCAGAACTTGTGTCTGAACTAGTGTGTGTAGATTACAAACTGCCAGCTGAGATGCACATATATATTCATTCACAGATGGCCGTCTTTCTGCAGAAAAAGTGCTTGAAGAATGTCATCGTTATTCCTAACTAGAGTGTTTGGGTTATAAAATCTAAAGCAACATTTGGCTGATATAACATCTCTGTTTTTCATGAACCCCTGTTCCTACACATCAGCCACAAAACGTGTCCAGCTCGGCAGTCAAGCTATTTGTTTGGAACATTTGCTTTGATTATCAGAAAAGTCCCTTTAGCAGGAGCTAAAGTATTGCTGCATTCTGTCAACAGATTTTTCCTGTTCTTGGCTATTTTTATCAGCTGCTCATTCTTGTTCTGTTGCTGGCTTTATGTAGGTTGTACATTGTTGTTATAGTACTCAGCTACTGGGTGTGTTATTCTGTCTCAGAGCCATTAACTTTGACGTTTTGTTGGTTTTCTTTTGTGTGAACTCTGACCATTCATGTTTGCAGTTTGTTAAAATGTATTTTTGCTCTTCGATATGCCTGTTCTTACTGGGTGTACCTCTGACCTTTTTAAAGCAGCATTAAACCCAAAAGCAAAATTCACTGTATTGCAACTTACCAATTCTTAGATGTAGTGGCTCGTTATTTTCCTTTTTTAGGCTAGGTTCACATCTGTGTGGGTGATTACCGCTGCAGGAATGCACCTGTTCCCGTAGCCGCAACGACCGGCACAGAAAAACGCAGGAGCTCTGTGCGGGTGCCATTAACCACTTGCCCTTCAGAGGATTTACCTCCCTTCCTGACCAGGCCATTTTTTGCGATACGGCGCTGTGTTACTTTAACTGAAAATTGCAAAGTCATGCAATTCTGCACCCAAATGAAATTAACGTCCTTTTTTCCCACAAATAGAGCTTTCCTTTTGGTATTTGATTGGCTGTGCGTTTATTTATTTTTTGCGCTACAAATAAAAAAACTGACAATTTTGAAAAAAAAACAATATTTTTGACTTTTTGCATTAACCTCACTGGCGGTCTAACTAATCAATATTTTTGAATGTCAAAGCGGTACATTGTTTTGCATGGAAATTTGTTGTTTTATATTGTAGGCCTGAAATTCTTAGGAATAACTCACTTAAATCTGTCCAAACAAGAGTCTAGTAAACATCCTGGGTACGATAACGTTTGAAACACGAAATCATAAATTATAATATAATAAATAATTGTAAAAAATAATAATATAATAATAATACATTTAATTCAATAATGTAATCAAACCAAAAACAATGAAATTTGAAATAGAGCGCCGATCATCAATGAGCTCAGTCGCAGATTCGTTTTCAGTGTCTGATGACGAATTTCCCCATGAATCACTATTGCTCAATTCTGCAAGTGGTTCTAATTCACTATCGCTGTTTTCTAGCTGGTCTAAAACTGATTTTGACCTAAAGGGACGCTTTTTGGATGCCATTGACGTTCTCAAGTTTCCAGGCAGAAAGAATGATAAAAGTGCAGGCAGGGCATTGGAAAAATCACTAGGGATAAAATTTAGGTGAAATGGTTTGATACAGTAATGTAATCCTAACAGATTACAATGTATTGTGTGTATGTCATATTTATACTTTTTTGAATCTCCCACCGGTTCCGCCCCCCTGCGTTCTGACGCTTGCAGGGAACGGAACCGAAAGACGGATGCCGACATGGGCCGGAGGACACAGCGGGAGGACATCGGGGGATTGCAGGACAAGGTAAGGATCGGGGGATCGCAGGACAAGCACTACAGTGTAATCCTGAGTGTGGCTCGGGGTTACCGCTTTCGGGACTACCGCTAGGAAGGTTAAACATGTCCAGTAAAAAAAAATGTTAAAAATCAAATTTCGGCATAAATTTATAGCTGGACTGCAAGACTGCGGCAGGTATTCTGACACTGGGGGGATCTGACTTGGTGTCACTGACATCCCCAGTGACACCAATACAGTGATCAGTGTTAATAAAAAGCACTGATACTATACTAATGGCACTGAGCATGAAGGGGTTAACATCTGGGGTGATCAAAGGGTTAACTGTACGCTGTTTCACTATGGGGGCTGTGTGTGTGCTTCACTGTAAGTACACTGTTTTTTGTATGCAGAGCCATACAAAGCAGTGTGCTGGAGCTGACAGGGGAGAGATGTGTATTGTTAACATACAGGTCTCTCCCCTGTCCGAGATACTTGGCGATCACTGGGTGCTGGTGAGTAATCAGCGGCCCGGACCTGGTGATCGACAGCTGAGGCCGCGACAACTGAGGCTGCCCCCTACCCGGAACTGCAAAATCACGTATATATATATATGTGCTTTGGCGCACCTGTGCCACCCTGTAGCAGTATTTATGCTATAGGTCAGCACAGAACTTGTTAATGCTCCAAGCTTTGGAAATCCCTCCCACACTGGGAACCACACTGCACTTGCATTCCCATGCAGGCTGCAATTTCTGAAATGCCGCAGAGACCTTTTCCCTGCATTTCAGACAGAGCAGCACATATGTGAAACTAGCTATAAGCTTTCTTTCATTTATGTTACCTGGTGATCCTGCCAGTATGGCTGTTTTCAACAGAACAAGCTATCCTGCAAACGTAGCAGTTATAGAGCTGAGACAAGCCCCGTTTAAAAATTTACAGAGGTGCTTACAATTATCAGCTTGTATATTTATTTATGTATAACTGATTAACTGCTAGCCTACAGGGCACTTATACCCCCTTCCTGCCCAGGCCAATTTCCAGCTTTAAGCGCTGTCACACTTTGATTGACAATTGTGCGGTCATGCAACACTGTACCCATATGAAATTTTTATCATTTTTTTTGTGACAGATAGAGCTTTATTTTGGTGGTATTTAATCACCTCTGGGTTATTTATTTTTTCTTAAACAAACCAAAAAACAATGAAAAATGTTAAAGTTTTTTCTTAGTTTTTGTTATAACATTTTGTAAATAGGTGATTTTTCTCCTTCACTGATGTGCGCTAATGAGGCTGCACTGATGGGCACTGATAGGCTGCACTGATAGGTGGCACTGATGGGCACTGAGGAGGAGGCACTGGAAGGTGACACTGATGGGCATTGACAGGCATCACTGATGGGCACTGAAAGGCAGCACTGATACATGGCACTGAGATATGGCAGTGATAGGCAGTACTGATAGGCAGCACTGACTGGCACTGATAGGCGGCACTGACTGGCACTGTTAGGCGGCACTGATGCACACTGATAGGCAGCACTGACTGGCACTGATGGGCAGCACTGACTGGCACTGATGGGCAGCACTGACTGGCACTGATTGGCAGCACTGATAGGTGGCACTGATAGGTGGCACTGATTGGCATTGATAGGTGGCACTGACTGGCACTGAAAGGCAGCTCAGATGGGCACTGATATGTGGCATTGATGTGCACTGGTAGGCACTGATATGTGGCACTGATGTGGCACTGATGGGCACTGGCACGAGGCACTGATGAGCACTGACACAAGGCACTGATGGACACTGACAGGTAGCACTGCTGGGGCTACACTGATCATCAGGGCACACTGATCATCAGTGCCCTGATGATCAGTGTACATGTCCCCTCCGCGGAAAGCCGATTACCGGCATTTCCCTATTTACATGCGATCAGCTGTGATTGGACACAGCTGATCACATGACCGAGCCGACATCTTCAGCTCTTTCCGTGATCGGTGATCCGCTGTGTGAGGGACACAGCGCACTGCCGAACGCCGCGCTGCGCGCTCCCTGAGCCTTGCAAGCACAGTGAGAATGGAAGGACGTCATATGACGTCCTCCCAGAACGAGAGAACCACCTTGCGCACGTCATATTACTATATGGCGGGCGGGAGGTGGTTAAAATGTATTAGCTGGAGTTTGGCTTCAATTTGTTAGTGTATGTAAATATGCGAGTACATCTAACATTCCCCCCAGAATGACAATGCTGCTGTTCAAATGTGCCCCTGGCTCATTCATCCAGAGTGGGGGCACTCTAATACAGGAGGTGTGTTACTGGCCAGATCACCAGGTGAAAACAGAGGAAAAAGGCTATAAGAAAAAATGAATGCAGTCACCACATCTAATGGTTGATATTGGTAAGCTGCCATGATATGTTGTGTTTTTTGGTTTTGGGTTTAGTATCACTTTAACTATCTGGACCTTGGACTCCTGACTTTTGTAGTAACTGCAAAGCTTATGAACACTGTCACACAATATGATACTGCCTGGTTCAAGGAACCTTTTCTCCAGCAGAAACACAGGCAAAAATTTAAAAATACTTTTTTAATACAGTATGGGAACACTAGAATCCCCTATCAGGTCTTTACTACATGTCTACAAAAGTGTCCAAGGTGTAGATTTTCCCTTAATTTTGTCAAGTAAAATGAACGTTTTGGGCTTGACATGCAGCTTTAAGGGTTCATTCATGTAAACAAAAATGCATATACAAGTGTTTTTAAATTATGGATCTGAATGCAGCTGCATTGTTTTCAATAGAGCCATTCACACATGTGGGTAAACATAAGCTGCTTTCAGATCCATAACACAGAATCCAAAAATCTGCATCTAAGAAAATTTGCTCTATGCATATAAATGCATGTACTGTATATGCATTTGTAAGCATGTAAATTAAGTCTAAACAAAAGGGAAAAATAAATTATTATAAAAACATATCCTGTACACATGTAAGTATTTTACAGATCATTACGCAGGAACTTTTCTCCTAGTAAACATGTGTAATAATATCAGTAAATTTTTTTTATGGCAGTGTGAATGAGGCCTAAGCCCAACTTCACTGCTCCTTTAGTCTAGGGCAGAGGTCTCCAAACTGAGGCCCATGGGCCAGCTGTGGCCCTTTGCTTGCTTCTATCCAGCCCTTGGGGCACTATTTTTTCCACTGATACAAGGCATTATTTATTTCAGTAACCTTGAAAATGGGACACTTTTTCCTCCCACTGACACCAACAAAGGAGTAATAATACCCCCACTGACACCAGAAATTAAAAACTAATTCTAGTTCTGACACCAATTATGGGGCACTATTCCACATCCCAGATCAGTATATAACTAAAGACAGAAGGGAGATTTATGAGTGATTTTTGAGGTGCCCATATGTCAAACAATACACAAATATACATACAGTATATATATATATATATATATATATATATATATGTATTATACATATATATTATGCTATAGATATTCATAAAACAAATGATGTGATCAGGGGCAGACTGACAACTCATGGGGCCCCCAGGCAATAGGGGATCATAGGGCCCCTGTGTCCTTGCCCAAACTCAAAAAAGCCTATAAAAAAGGTACCAGGGGCATCTCATGGGGCCCCCTACTGATCCCAGGCCCTCGGGCAGTGCCCGAGTTTCCAAAAGGTCAGTCCGCCCCTGGATGTGATGTTTTATGAGAATATATGTTTTCTTGCATATTGTACAAGATATACGGTAGATGTCCAATAAATCACTGATAAATTACTTTCTGTCCTTAGTTATGTATTCAGTTCACAACTTTGGTTGATTTACTAAAGGCGTATATTTCTCACTTACCTCATTGAAGTTGGATTCACATCCATTATCAAATCATGTGCAAAAGAAGCCTCTATTTTTTCAATTTCCCAGCACATTTGAACGTATAAAATGAACACATGAAAAAAATGCTACTCATAAACCAATCCTGCTGTCCACAATAGAAACCTGTTAGGTTACTTTCACATTGAGGAGGTTTTGAAGCATTTTTGCGTTTAAAAAAGTGCCTGAAAAGCTAAAGAAAAATGCTTCCCTATGTGAATGTATATCTACAGTGTGGATCGAAAGTTTGGGCACCCCAGCTAAAAATTTGTATTAATGTGCATAAAGAAGCCAAGGAAAGATGGAAAAATCTCCAAAAGGCATCAAATTACAGATTAGACATTCTTATAATATGTCAACCAAAGTTAGATTTTATTTCCATCATTTACACTTTCAAAATAACAGAAAACAAAAAAATGGCATCTGCAAAAGTTTGGGCACCCTGCAGAATTTATAGCATGCACTGCCCCCTTTGCAAAGCTGAGACCTGCCAGTGTCATGGATTGTTCTTAATCATCGTCTGGGAAGACCAGGTGATGTCAATCTCAAAGGTTTTAAATGCCCAGACTCATCTGACCTTGCCCCAACAATCAGCACCATGGGTTCTTCTAAGCAGTTGTCTAGAAAACTGAAACTGAAAATAGTTGACGCTCACAAAGCTGGAGAAGGCTATAAGAAGATAGCAAAGCGTTTTCAGATGTCAATATCCTCTGTTTGGAATGTAATTAAGAAATGGCAGTCATCAGGAACAGTGGAAGTTAAAGCAAGATCTGGAAGACCAAGAAAAATATCAGACAGAACAGCTCGCAGGATTGTGAGAAAAACAATTCAAAACCCACGTTTGACTGCACGATCCCTCCAGAAAGATCTGGCAGACACTGGAGTTGTGGTACACTATTCCACTATAAAGAAATACTTGTACAAATATGGTCTTCATGGAAGAGTCATCAGAAGAAAACCTCTTCTATGTCCTCACCACAAAAATCATCGTTTGAACTTTGCAAATGAACATATGGACAAGCCTGATGCCTTTTGGAAACAAGTTCTGTGGACCGATGAGGTTAAAATTGAACTTTTTGGCCGGAATGAGCAAAGGTACG
The DNA here is from genome assembly GCF_062004578.1 of Staurois parvus. NCBI lineage: Eukaryota > Metazoa > Chordata > Amphibia > Anura > Ranidae > Staurois > Staurois parvus. The sequence continues at coordinate 5,579,946 of NW_028317961.1, read as the reverse complement.
TTTGGAGAAGAAGGGGCACAGAATTTAATGAAAAGAACCTCTGTCCAACTGTTAAGCATGGGGTTGGATCAATCATGCTTTGGGGTTGTGTTGCAGCCAGTGGCACAGGGAACATCTCACGAGTAGAAGGAAAAATGGATTCAATAAAATTTCAGCAAATTTTGGATGGTAACTTGATGCCATCTGTGAAAAAGCTGAAGTTAAAGAGAGGATGGCTTCTACAAATGGATAATGATCCTAAACACACCTCGAAATCCACGGGGGATTACATCAAGAGGCGTAAACTGAAGGTTTTGCCATGGCCTTCACAATCTCCTGACCTCAACATAATTGAAAATCTATGGATAGACCTTAAAAGAGCAGTGCGTGACAGACAGCCCAGAAATCTCAAAGAACTGGAAGACTTTTGTAAGGAAGAATGGGCAAAGATACCTCAAACAAGAATTGAAAGACTCTTGGCTGGCTACAAAAAGCGTTAACAAGCTGTGATACTTGCCAAAGGGGGCAGTACAAGATATTAACTCTGCAGGGTGCCCAAACTTTTGCAGACGCCATTTTTTTGTTTTCTGCTATTTTGAAAGTGTAAATGATGGAAATAAAATCTAACTTTTGTTGACATATTATAAGAATGTCTAATCTGTCATTTGATGCCTTTTGAAGATTTTTCCATCTTTCCTTGGCTTCTTTATGCACATTAATACAAACTTTTAGCTGGGGTGCCCAAACTTTCGATCCCCACTGTATGTATGTTTTCACACTGAGGCGTTGTGATTGCGGTGCGGTGTAAAAACTCCTGCTTGCAGCATTTTTGGTGCGTGTTTGGTGAGTTAAAAAAAAAACCCAGAAATGCCTCTTCCCATTGAAATCAATGGAAAACGCCTGAAAACACCTCTGGGAAGCATTTTTGGTGCAGTTTTTAAGTCACGTGTCCTTTAAAAAATGCTCAGAAAATGCAGTAAAAACTCCTACGCGGTTTTTATGTGTTTTTACGGTGTATCAGTGTGAAAGTAGCCTTGTCTGCAGGAATACTTTAGAAGCAGGATGCATGAGATAAAAAAAACATGCACTTACTTAAGAATTCCATGTACATGGGAACAAGGTTACTTGTGATAAGAGAGTCATATTGTTCAACTTCACTGCTGTTGAAGTCTGCAGAGAAAAATAAAAACAAATTCATAAACAACACTTGGATAAGAAATGATATAAAGTCTTTATGTTTACACATTTTATGCATTAGCAAAGAATTAAAGACCTACAGTATCATGACAAGAGCATAAAGAAGTGTATGCCTATGTAACTAGAGCTATGGAAAATGTAGTTCTTGACAAGAGTAAAGCAATACAGATAAAGGAAAATCAAGCTTTGTGATTTCATCAAAATGTTCACTACTTCAGGTCACACATATACCTGAAATCTAAGATTTATCTACTACACAGCTTTACCCAGACTGTATTACTATACCGTTTTTATAGGTTTTACTCCTATTGCCATGTAGTTATGACTTTTCACAGGCTTAACTGTACACTGTTTGCTATATGCAGTACATGCAACTTTTTAAATGTTCAGTTGTCCAAGTAAGAGGAAGGTCAGTTGTATGTTGCCTGAGCTGAGAACAGTCCAATGACTCTTGTCAATAGCACCTGCACCCCTTTCTTTTAACAGGATATTGCTGGACCTCTGCACACATGTCTATGGAATGGAAAAGTAACCACTATTTAGTTGGGAAGCTTTGTGTTGCCCCCTCATAATCTCTCTCCTAGACAGCCCATAATTGCCTTATGATAAATGTAGTTTTGCAGACCCTGATACCAGACCAATCATTTCAACAAAAATAGTCCCATAAGAACATATGTGCATTTACCAGTACAAGCTTCTCTTGTGTAGACCTGCAAAAGACCCAAGACTGCTGGTGGGTGCCGCCATCTTGATTGTGATGTCAGCAGCTGCAGCAGACTAGAGCTGTCATTCGCAGATGTGACTTTATAGTATTCCCCTATGCTCCATCCCCGGCAGTTACATAAAAGGCTATGTAAGGAGGTGAAGGGAAGGGCAGAGGACCCTGGCTAGTACAGACAGTAATTAGACATTCTGTCTAATTACTGTCTAATTACAGATGAAAAAGTTATGGCATGCAAGGATTTTCTAGAGCAGGATTTGCCTGCAAAGGCCTGCAGTGTGCCAATCTCTTTACACTGTACTTTGCATATAAGGGAAATTAATTATAATGTCCTGGGGCCCCTTGTCTGCATGTCATTTTACCTAAAGGGGACTATTCCTTTAAGGTGAATTAGCTGCTCTCACATATAGGGTCACTACTATCTAAACTGGCTGCTCTCAAGGAGCGAACCACTAATAAAGGGCTGCTACAGGCAGCTACTCGTTCTCACAAATGGAGTCACTGCCACTCACTTGGCCAAGTACTATTAAACGTCTGCACTTAAATTGCCACCATACATTTTGCTGTTACTAGAAGCCACAGGATATTTGTGCCCCTAACCGTCTCTCCATTCGTTTATTGAGAGAATAAGCTATTGAAAGGTTAAAATGACTGTTGTTTTACCCCCAAATTACCCAAGGTCCCATCCTGAGATGTTAGATGTGAGCCATCTGAGTCAGTGTAGAGGGCCATCCTACACTGCCCAGGTGGGAGGAGTGCTATTTATTAACCACTTGCCCTCCAGAGGATTTACCCCCTTTCCTGACCAGGCCATTTTTTGCGATATGGCGCTGCGTTACTTTAACTGACAATTACGCGGTCATGCAATTCTGCATCCAAATTCAATTTACATCCATTTGTTCCCACAAATAGTGCTTTACTTCTGGGGTATTTGATCACCTTTGCATTTTTTTTTTAGTGCGCTATTAAAAAAAATACCAATTTTGAGAAAAAAACAATATTTTTGACTTTTTGTTATTAAACATGTCCAGTAAAAAAATTTTAAAAATCAAATTTCGTCATAAATTTAGGACAAAATGTATTCTGCTATATGTCTTTGCTAAAAAAAAAAACCTCTCAATACGTGTAAATTCATTGGTTTACGTGAAAGCTATAGCGTTTACAAATGGCGGTATGGATACTGGATTTTTTTTTGTTATATACTAGTAATAGCGGCGATCAGCGACTTATAGCAGGACTGCGGCGGGCATTCTGACACTGGAGATGAACTGACTAACTGTCACTGACATCCCTAGTGACACCAATACAGTGATCAGTGTTAATAAAAAGCACTAACACTGTACTAATGCCACTGGGCATGAAGGTGTTAACATCTGGGGTGATCAAAGGGTTAACTGTGTGCTTTTTTTTTTTTTCTGTGTGCTGTGTGTGCTTTACACTGTGAGATCACTGCTTTGTATGGCTCTGCTATGCTATGCAGAGCCATACAAAGTAGTGAGCAGGAGCTGACAGGGGAGAGATCTGTATTGTTTACATACAGGTCTCTCCCCGCCGGTGATACGCGGTGACCACCGGGGGTTGGTGGGGAATCACCGGCTGGGACCCAGTGATTGACAGGTGAGGCCGCCAATGGCGGTGCAGGTAGGGGGTAGGCCCCCTACCCGGAAATGCAAAATCACGTATATAGACATGATTTACCCCTGTCGCCCTGTAGCGGTATTTCTGCTATAGGATGGTGGGAAAGCTGTTAAGACAGCTCCTATTACTTGAAAGGCCATGTCGTTTTGCAAAGTTAAAGCTCAACTTCAAACTTGAATATATGCAGTTGGGTATTTACTTAATTAAAAACATATGCAAATGTCATTCTAATTCAGCTAGTAACTGAAAAAGAATTACAACATCTTGTAAAGCAGCACTCAGATACAGTGAGTGAGCAGCAATACTTGAAGCCAATCAGGTGTCCTGCATGCACATGTGACATGCTAAGAGGGAGGGCAGAATAAAGTCATCCGATGGCAGGTGAAATGGTCCCCGCATATATTTAAATTAGTTTCCATTTTAGATTGGAGTTCAGTTTTAAGCACCTAGTACACCATTCCTGTGCACTGAGTACAGAACATTACAGTATGTTGTTGCAGTTCACATGAAATTATAATGATCCGAATTCTATCATCATTATCAAAAGATTTTATAAGAATTTCTTAGATGACGCAGTCAAGTATTTGTGCAAATGTATATTGTACAGACATTAAATATCTGTTCTTGGTAAACTCCAGCAAAGTACTTTAGGAGATCGGATTGGAAAGTGCCTTTACAAGTGTAACTTATCTTGCCAAAAGCTGCATATAAATAGAATTTGTTCCATATCTTTGGGATTCTTCAGCAGAAGCAGCGCATTGTGACATGTTAACTTAATTTGTCGTTTATTCTTCAGAAGATGTCTATGTGTTTTCAACATGAACAAACCAAAGGGAAATCTTTGCCAGTCCACATGAGCACCCACAACCGGCAATGGTGTTGTTTTGTAATGGGTTTAGACATATTGCTCAGCCACATCCAGATGATTAAAGCTTTCACAAATATCTATTTAAAGAAGTGTACTTACTGGGAGGATGGAGGAAGCTGTGGGTAACATTCATCCCTGGCTTGTAGTCTGAACATTTCTGGCTGCTTTCCTCTGGGACTCTACCATCAGGCCGCAGACAGTCTGCTAGTGTAGGAGGAAGAGAAGAGCCTTCACCCTGGTACAGAACAGTCACAAAAAGTAGTGTTATTGATCCATAAAACACATCGTCTGCCCTAATGCTGTTTTCCATTCAATTTAATCTGAATGTCCCAGGTTTTAAAAATGATATGAAAAATGGACCATGTTTTGTCTGACTGCATGCAAATTCTTTTACTCAATGGCTAGACAGAGAATGATTCAATAAGTATACTGGAATATGCACTCAGTCACTTACAGTACAAGGATTCTGCTGTATTTAGCAGACTAAACACCTTGCCAGACAATTCAATGTCTCAGAGTTCTGCGTCATCCAGTTAGGACACCCATACAGCAAAGATAATGTGCATACAGTATACAGTATATGTTTAGACATTTTTGGAGGATACTCAGCTACTAGACTTGGTTCACACTGCCGCCACTTGGGATCCAACTTGTCAGACCCCAAGTCACATGACATGTGAAATCCCATGTTAGTCAATGAGAGCTGTCTTAATTAGCACTGCTGAAGTCGCTCCAACTTTAGAAAAGGTTCCTGTACTACTTCAAGGGTACTAGGTGTAATGCTAGACTCCCATTTGTCCTTTCAGCCCCAAATCCAATCACTGTCCAAATCTTGTAGACTTCACCTCCACAACATCTCCAAGATACCCCCGTTCTTAACCTCGGAAACTACTAAGCAACATATTCATTCCCTGGTTATCTCTCGCCTTGACTATTGTAACTCCCTCCTCATTGGTATACCTCATCGCAGGCTATCCCCTCTTCAGCCTATCATGAATGCTGCTGCCAGACTCATCCACCATACCAACCGTTCCATATCTGCCACCCCTCTCTGCCAATCCCTCCATTGGCTTCCTACTGCCCAACGGATAAAATTTAAAACACTAACAATAATGTATAAAGCCATTTATAACTCTGCCCCAAATTACATCACCGATCTTGTCTCCAAATATCACCCAAACCATACTCTCCGCTCTTCGCACGACCTCCTGCTCTCTAGCTCCCTTGTCTTCTCCTCCCATTCTCATCTCCAGGACTTCTCCAGAGCTTCCCCCATCCTCTGGAACTCTCTACCCCAATTTATCAGACTATCACCTACTCTGCTCACTTTAAAGTGATCTCTGAAAGCCTCTTCAGGGAAGCCTATCCTGCCCTCAGCTAACAATGGAATCTTCTATTCCTCCTACCAGTCCATCCCCCCACAGTTATTACTTTTTGTACCACCAGCCCCTCCATCTTAGATTATAAGCTCCAAGGAGCAGGGCCCTCCTAACCCTCTTGTATTGAACTGTATTGTTGCTGTATTGTCTCCTGTTATATTGTAAAGCTCTGAGCAAACTGTTGGCGCTATATAAATCCTGTATAATAATAATAATTATATCCAACTTGTGTCCATTTACTCTAATAGAAGTCACCTCCAAGTCAGATCCTCATCTATATTGATGTGATTTGAATCCAACATTACAAGAAGATTACCCAGGCATTCCCTGAAAGTTGCTTCAGAATTGCTTCAGAGTCGCTTCAGAGTGGTACTCAAGTTGCCTGGCAAAGTCGCACTGCAAGTCACGTGAATTTCAGGTAGTAGTAGTGTGAACCAAGACTTAAGTGGCCAGTTACTAAATAATTGAGCAAGCAGATATTTGTTTAGCTTTGTAAGAGGTGATTATTCAAAAGTTACTGTACATGATCTTATGCATGACACTCTTGTATTTGAATTGCTAATGTCTTCTGATAAATATACAGTAAGTGCTTGTAATTCTCTCAGGTGACCATATCAGTCAGATATTGCCAGCACTATGATTGATCAAATATTTTACAAATCATGCCTACTTTGACTGAGAAAGGGAGGTATTGCAAAATTTCTAAGGCATTTGCAACCTGAAACCTAAGCATTTTTAAAAAGTATAATTTATGGCTGAACTCCAGCTAGCAATTAAAAATTAAAATACATCAATAAAAGCAGCTTTAATTTTAAGTGTGTTTAGCCAGTCATGTGATCTAAACCGCAGACAGTATAGGTTGGTGAATTCTGTTTTCTCCACTGCAGTTAAAATGGAACTTCACTCTCCCGATCAGCATTGATTATTTTTAATCCTCATGTTGCTAGCATTGGTAAATAGATAGGAAAGTATATAATATTTACTTGTTTTAAACTTTTTTTTTTTTTACATTTCTTCGGTTACTTCCTGGTTTCATGCATAGGCAAATAATGTCATGAATCCCAGGAGTCTTTAGGAGGGGAGGAGAGGAGGAGGAGGGGTTTTCTCAGCTAAGCACGCTCTCCTGTATGCATGCTTGCGCTGAGGGCAGATGGATTCCAGAAAGTAAATGCTATATGAATCATTTGCCCTTACTAAAGATGGTTATGGCCAGAAATTCTAGAGAGTTGTTTTTCAAAGGATTTCTCAACAAAATAAAGCATGGAGACATGGATGGATGGGGGAGTTTGCTTTGAATATTAAACATTAATTAAATAGTGTTTTTGGTTCATGGTGCTCAGCTGCATTGAAGATCTGCTTTAAATATTACAGGTTGGTCACAGACCTTAACCTGCTGGACCACAATGAGAAAAGCATCACTTGCATCACTCCCTTCTTACTCTGATCCTGCCGTGCAGCCTGAGTTACTTAACTTGCTGACCTTGCCATTCCCAGTCCTGTGCTGAGTATTACAGAAGGCTAATAAAAATACACATTTAAGACTCATAGTATTCTATTTAACCGCTTGCCGCCCTGCCACTGTGTATATACGTGTGCAGGGCGGCAGTGGAGCGCAAAACCACGTTTAAAAACGGGTTCCGCGCTCCCGACACTTTCGCCGGCAGGGGGCGCGCGCGCGCTCCCGCCGACCCGCGGGTGACACTATTTGATCCAGGAGGGATCAATCATTAGATTTCAGCCAGTGATTTCTGGCTGAAATCACATGATCGGTCCCTGTCCTATCCTGTCCTGTGTTGACATACACACAGGGCAGGATATGATGTCATTCTTCTCTGCCTGGACACATTCCGTTCCAGACAGAGAAGAAGACATCCAAAAAGTGAGTACACAAGCACTACACTACAGTTAGAACACTCTAGGACACATTTAACCCCCTGATCGCCCCCCCCCCCTCCAGTTAACCCTTCACTGCCCTGTCACCAGTGTCACTGATCAGTGAAGCGATTTTTACTGATCAGTGTCGCTGGCGACTTCCGATAGAGTTAGCGCCCCTCCCAGATAGCGCCAGATTGCCCGCCAGTACACCAGTAATCCCGTTTAACCCCTTGATCGCCCCCCCCCCTCCAGTTAACCCCTTCACTGCCCTGTCACCCAGTGTCACTGATCAGTGAACCAATTTTTACTGATCACTGTATCAGTGTCGCTGGCGACTTCCGATAGAGTTAGCGCCCCTCCCAGATAGCGCCTGTTTGCCCGCCAGTACACCAGTAATCCCGTTTAACCCCTTGATTGCCCCCCCCCTCCAGTTAACCCCTTCACTGCCCTGTCACCCAGTGTCACTGATCAGTGAACCAATTTTTACTGATCACTGTATCAGTGTCGCTGGCGACTTCCGATAGAGTTAGCGCCCCTCCCAGATAGCGCCAGATTGCCCGCCAGTACACCAGTAATCCCATTTAACCACTTGATCGCCCCCCCCCTCCAGTTAAACCCTTCACTGCCTGTCACCAGTGTCACTGATCAGTGAACCAATTTTTACTGATCACTGTATCAGTGTCGCTGGCGACTTCCGATAGAGTTAGCGCCCCTCCCAGATAGCGCCAGTTTGCCCGCCAGTACACCAGTAATCCCGTTTAACCCCTTGATCGCCCCCTCCAGTTAACCCCTTCACTGCCCTGTCACCCAGTGTCACTGATCAGTGAACCAATTTTTACTGATCACTGTATCAGTGTCGCTGGCGACTTCCGATAGAGTTAGCGCCCCTCCCAGATAGCGCCAGATTGCCCGCCAGTACACCAGAAATCCCGTTTAACCCCTTGATCGCCCCCCCCCCTCCAGTTAAACCCTTCACTGCCCTGTCACCCAGTGTCACTGATCAGTGAACCAATTTTTACTGATCACTGTATCAGTGTCGCTGGCGACTTCCGATAGAGTTAGCGCCCCTCCCAGATAGCGCCAGTTTGCCCGCCAGTACACCAGTAATCCCGTTTAACCCCTTGATCGCCCCCCCCAGTTAACCCCTGCACTGCCCTGTCACCAGTGTCACTGATCAGTGAACCAATTTTTACTGATCACTGTATCAGTGTCGCTGGCGACTTCCGATAGTGTTAGCGCCCCTCCCAGATAGGGCCAGTTTGCCCGCCAGTACACCAGTAATCCCGTTTAACCCCTTGATCACCCCCCCCCCCCCAGTTAACCCCTTCACTGCCCTGTCACCAGTGTCACTGATCAGTGAACCAATTTTTACTGATCACTGTATCAGTGTCGCTGGCGACTTGCGATAGTGTTAGCGCCCCTCCCAGATAGCGCCAGACTGCCCGCCAGTACACCAGTAATCCCGTTTAACCCCTTGATCGCCCCCCCCCCCCCAGTTAACCCCTTCACTGCCCTGTCACCAGTGTCACTGATCAGTGAACCAATTTTTATTGATCACTGTATCAGTGTCGCTGGCGACTTCCGATAGAGTTAGCGCCCCTCCCAGATAGCGCCAGTTTGCCCGCCAGTACACCAGTAATCCCGTTTAACCCCTTGATCGCCCCCCCAGTTAACCCCTTCACTGCCCTGTCACCAGTGTCACTGATCAGTGAACCAATTTTTACTGATCACTGTATCAGTGTCGCTGGCGACTTCCGATAGTGTTAGCGCCCCTCCCAGATAGCGCCAGATTGCCCGCTAGTACACCAGTAATCCCATTTAACCCCTTAATCTCCCCCCCCAGTTAACCCATTCACTTCCCTGTCACCAGTGTCACTGATCAGTGAACCGATTTTTACTGATCACTGTATCAGTGTCGCTGGCGACTTCCGATAGTGTTAGCGCCCCTCCCAGATAGCGCCAGATTGCCCGCCAGTACACCAGTAATCCCGTTTAACCTCTTGATCGCCCCCCCCCCCTCCAGTTAACCCCTTCACTGCCCTGTCACCAGTGTCACTGATCAGTGAACCAATTTTTACTGATCACTGTATCAGTGTCGCTGGAGACTTCCGATAGTGTTAGCGCCCCTCCCAGATAGCGCCAGTTTGCCCGCTAGTGCACCAGAAATCCCATTTAACCCCTTGATCGCCCCCCCCCCAGTTAACCCCTTCACTGCCCTGTCACCAGTGTCATTGATTACAGTGAACAGATTTTTACTGATCACTGTATTAGTGTCACTGGTGACTTCCGATAGTGTTAGCGCCCCTCCTAGATAGCGCCAGTTTGCCCGCTAATGCACGGGATTTTTTTTACCAAAAACATGTAGCAGAATACATTTTGGCTTAAATTTATGACTAACTTTGAGTTTACGATATATTTTTTATAGCTGAAAGTAGAAAATATTGTTTTTTTTCAAAATTTTTGTGTTTTTTTTGTTTATAGCGCAAAAAATAAAAAGCGCACAGGTGATCAAATACCACCAAAAGAAAGCTCTATTTGTGTGAAAAAAAGGACGTAATTTTCGTTTGGGTGCAGCATTGCATGACCGCGCAATTATCATTTGAGTTAGTGCAGCGCTGTATAGCAAAAAAAGGCATAAATTACAGTATCTATACCATAATTTGTAGACGCTATAACTTTCACACAAAGCAATCAATATACACTTATTGGGATTTTTTTTACCAAAAACATGTAGCAGAATACATTTTGGCTTAAATTTATGACTAACTTTGAGTTTACGATATATTTTTTATAGCTGAAAGTAGAAAATATTGTTTTTTTTCAAAATTTTTGTGGTTTTTTTGTTTATAGCGCAAAAAATAAAAAGCGCACAGGTGAACAAATACCACCAAAAGAAAGCTCTATTTGTGTGAAAAAAGAACGTAATTTTCGTTTGGGTGCAGCATTGCATGACCGCGCAATTATCATTTGAGTTAGTGCAGCGCTGTATAGCAAAAAAAGGCATAAATTACAGTATCTATACCATAGTTTGTAGACGCTATAACTTTCACGCAAAGCAATCAATATACACTTATTGGGATTTGTTTTACCAAAAACATGTAGCAGAATACATTTTGGCTTAAATTTATGACTAACTTTGAGTTTACGATATATTTTTTATAGCTGAAAGTAGAAAATATTGTTTTTTTTCAAAATTTTTGTGGTTTTTTTGTTTATAGCGCAAAAAATAAAAAGCGCACAGGTGAACAAATACCACCAAAAGAAAGCTCTATTTGTGTGAAAAAAGAACGTAATTTTCGTTTGGGTGCAGCATTGCATGACCGCGCAATTATCATTTGAGTTAGTGCAGCGCTGTATAGCAAAAAAAGGCATAAATTACAGTATCTATACCATAGTTTGTAGACGCTATAACTTTCACGCAAAGCAATCAATATACACTTATTGGGATTTGTTTTACCAAAAACATGTAGCAGAATACATTTTGGCTTAAATTTATGACTAACTTTGAGTTTACGATATATTTTGTATAGCTGAAAGTAGAAAATATTGTTTTTTTTCAAAATTTTTGTGGTTTTTTTGTTTATAGCGCAAAAAATAAAAAGCGCACAGGTGATCAAATACCACCAAAAGAAAGCTCTATTTGTGTGAAAAAAAGGACATAAATTTTGTTTGGGTACAGCATTGCATGACCGCGCAATTATCATTTGAATTAGTGCAGCGCCAAACAGCAAAAAAAGGCCTGGTCATTAAGGGGGGTAAATCCTCTGGGGCTCAAGTGGTTAAAATATGCATTGAATTTTATTATCTGAAAAACGGTAATACTATTTTGTTAAATAAGCTTGGAATTCTGCTTTAAGCAATTTAATAGTCCAGAGAGGCTTGCAAAGAAAAATTATAGATGGGTGGTGCATGGAATAAAAACTATATTTCAAAAAAACCCAAAAATCTCTCTCATGGCAGTAGTAATCATCTCTGATATTTACATATTTTTCTGATAATGGTAAAAATTATCACCTCTGATGACTTCATACATTCTGCAAAATCTGAAGTGAAGATATCACTTCCAACCTCTACAGTCTTTCTGACATTTCTTACTCTTATGGCAAAAAAGAAGACCCCTTGAGCCCATAGGGAAGAGGAGCCTTGACTGATGGGAGCATGGCTTAGTAATTGGACGTGGACATAAGCAGCAAGCTAAAGTAACTCGAAAGTGATTGGCTACCTAGGCACAGGGGAAGGGGCTGGCCACGAACTCAATAAAAGTTTGCGCTAAGGTAAATCAATCATTGGTGGCCTGAGGAATTGCAACTTTAGTAGAGTTAGAGTAAGAAGTTGATCGTCACAGCTTTATTGGTGGTTTTTGAACTTGCCAGCATTAAATGGACTATGCCCTTTACTGGAAGTTGGGTCAGTCTAATGTCTGTCCGGCACTCATGTTAAAGACAGGTCTTTTGGACTAGGTTAAGTTAATGCTGAAGCATGTTCACAGTATAACTGTGACATGCACTAGGTCAAGTTTATTTTGGAAATTGCTTAAGGTGGAAATTTCAGATAAAGTAGTGGCCTTGCCCTTTCCAACTTAACCTGTCTACGTATTGACTTTGGGCAAGGTTACTGGGTAAAGTAGATGTGGTTTTAAGCCTAGGCTCCTTAGCAGTTGTGATTATCTCTGATACCTACATATATTTTGATATACTCTTTTGGTAGAATTATCACCTCCCGTACCTACATATATTCTGATATATCTAACGCTTATGGTAAAGGCTGTCACCTCTAATACCTACATAATTTCTGATACAGTATGTCTTACTCTTCCAGTGGATTTTACCACTTCTGATAACTACATACATTATGATATCTGATATCTGCTATTAAGGTATGAATTATCATCTCTGATACCTACATACATTCTGATATCTTTATCTCTTTTAACAGAAGTTATCACGTGTGATAGCCATATAAATTCTGATATCTCTTAATCTTATGGTAGAAGTTATCTCTAACTCCTATCTACATTCTGATATCTCTTACTCCTATGGTAGAAGTAATATCATCTGATACCTACATACATTCTGATATCTCTTACTTTTATGATAGAAGTAATATCCTCCCATACCTACATTCTGAGATCTTTTAAACTTATAGTATAAATTATAACCCCTAACACCTACCTACATCTCTTATTCTTATGGTAGACCTGTTAATCTCTGATATCTCTTACGCTAAACCCAGCCGTAGACTGAGCACTTTTCTTTTCTGCAACCAAGGGTTGCAGGAAAGAAAATCATTTGATTACCCCCTCAATACAATCAGTGTTGATGGGGAAATCTTTCTCGTAGAGCCATTGTGTGCTCCTGGTGGGGTGTGGGAGGAACCATCCCCGCTGGGAGAATGCAGTGATTACTGCTAGCGGCTATAATAGCCGCTAACAATAATTGCATGTAAAATCAGACTGGTTGTACCCAAATTGATGAACTTTGGTACATTCAGCCTGCCCATCGGGGCGTATTTACCACAAGGCAAACAAGGTATTTGCCTAGGGTGGCATTTTTTAGGGGGGGATGCATTTTTCATGGAGACAGCGTCATTCCCCAAAAGAAGAGATGGAAGAAGGGAGACATGCAGCATGGGGATCAGGTGGGATATGAGAGAGGCTGCTTGATGGTGTATGCAGAGCCTGACTCTGGGTGAAGGTGAGCGTCTTCTCTTTTGTCGGGGTGGGGAGGGGTTGCCAGTGTATGGGGGGGCAGTGATAGTGGAAGACTCTCTCGGGTGGGGTGTTGTTGGTCAATGTCAGGCTCTCTTCGTAGGGGAGGGGGGTGTTGTTCGGTTTCAGGGTCTCTCTGTGGGGGGAATGATTTTTGTGTTGCCTAGGACAGCATGAAACCTAAATACACCACTGCTGCCTATATATGGTTCGAATTTCAGCTGGTCCTTGCTGAATTGGCTGAGATTCGAGCTGTCTATGGCCAGCTTTATAGTATGAGTTATACCTACTTAAATTCTGATAACTTATCCCATAAGAGTGAAAAATATCACCCTCGATAGCTACATAAATTCTGATATCTCTTCCTCTAATAGTAGGGTTTATAACTTATACCTACATAAATTCTGATAATTTATCTCATAAGAGAGAAAGATATCACCCTCGATACCTGCATAAATTCTGATATCTCTTCCTCTAATAGGGTTTATAACTTATACCTACATAAATTCTGATAACTTATCTCATAAGAGAGAAAGATATCACCCTCGATACCTGCATAAAATCTGATATCTTTTACTCATACCTCGTGTATTTTTATGCTGCATATAAATATATTACTGTACAGGACTATATTTAAAGTTAAAAGCAAAAGGTCCTCATTAGCTACTAATTTCAATAACTTTCAAGTCACTGGGAAGTCAGTGTTTACAGACAGAAGTCTCAGGATATGAATAAAAGCAGTGAGGTCACTCTTTAATCCTCCCACAACATATCACTGAGCTCACTGACCTTATGAACAGCGTTTAAAAAGCTGACTCACACGATTGCTGGCAACCACTTTTTCCCTCCAGAGTTTATTTATTGCAAGGCACTATATTATTTAATATAAATGATAAAAGAATGTGTTTTTAACACTTAGGGCATATTTATAAAGTGGTGAATGTAATACTTAGCAAATATTCACTGCAGGTGGATCAATTGAAAATATACGCACAGGAAGATACCCCTGCTAAAATAAATACTGTATATCTTATGGTCTCTCCTGGCGCTCATTTACACTTGCATTAGCCCTCTGAACAGGGATGAGGGGTGGATTGCTTTTCAGGGGGAATTTGACAGGTGGTGAGGAGGAGATATAAGCAATATAAATCTGTTTTTCTGGGGGTTATAGCTACCCGTGAGAGTATATCAAAGAATGCGGATAGAGCAGGGAATAGTTAAATCCCTGCTACATTTTCTGACATCTGTGTCCCAGTTTGTGATATTTCACTTTACTTCCTGTCCTTTAGGCAAAACAGAGTATGAGAATAAAATGATCCAAAGTGAAAATCTCCTCTCAGCCAGTCGTCACTGAAACATTTCTCCCAAAGAGAAGATTTTACCTCCTATTTTTGTTCTGGTGATGACTATCCAAAACTAAGAGCAAAAATTGGAATTTAGATAAAATCACTTAGAGCCACATTTACAGAATCAAGTGATATGAGTTCCATTTTATATATATATATATATATATATAAAACCACTTCAATACCAGGCACTTTTACCCCCTTCCCACCCAGGCCAATTTTCAGCTTTCAGCGCTGTCGCACTTTGAATGACAATTGCGCGGTCATGCAACGCTGTACCCATATGAAATTTTTATCATTTTTTTCACACATTCATACATACACTTACTAGGGCCAATTTATACAGGATCCAGTTAACCTACCAGTATGTCTTTGGAGTGTGAGAGGAAACCGGAGTACCTGGAGGAAATCTACGCAGGCACAGGGAGAACAGGCAAACTCCAGACACGTGGTACCATGGTTGGGATTCGAACCAAGGACCCTAGTGCTGTTAAGCATGCAGTGGAGGAGTACTTATAGCTACTCTAAAACAGAAAGGGGTTTATTTACTAAAGTTGGAGAGTGCAAAATGAGGCTCACTACTGCACAGAAACCAATCAGCTTCTAACCTCAGTTTGTTCAATTAAGCTTTGGCAATAAAACCTGGAAGCCAATTGTTTTCTATGCAGAAGTGAGCCTGATTTTGCACTCTCCAGTTTTAGTAAATAAACTCCTCGGTGTATTACTGGCCAGATCACCAATTGAACATAAAGGGAAAAGAAAGGCTTGAAAAGAATGCAGTCACTGTGTCTAAAGATTGGTAAGCTGCAATATTATTATTATTATTATACAGTATTTATAAAGCGCCAACAGTTCGCTCACCGCTGTACATTACAAAGAGAGACAGAACATGCGACAGTACGATAACAATACAATGTGATACATGAGGGGTTCGAGGGCCCTGCTTTTTCGAGCTTACAATCCAGGATGGAGGGAGGTTCAGCTTGGGCCAGTGTAACTATGCATATGCCATACCTGTGGGATCCCTCAAGAAGCTGGAAATCACTGTATTAGAAACCACAACTACAGTGATCTCCACTAGCTTCTGTCTCCTGTGCCAAGCAACTGCCCTGTTGTATTTTGAACACAGGGGGTCAGCCTCTGAGCCTGAGTGCCTTTCAGGAATTGCTTTCCATATTCTCAGCAAATGCAAAACGTTCCCTGATTGCATGAGGTGTAGAGGCAGAGCAGTGATGTCACACTCTACACCTTGTTCAATCAGAGAATGCTTTGCATTCATTGGAAAATGCTAAACATTCTCTGAATGGTGCCCCTGCCCTGTGGCTAACCTCCAGTGTTCACAATGCAGCAGGGCAGGTACAATACACAGGACCCAGAAAGCATGTGGAGATTGCTGGAGTAGGGTCAGGGGCGGACTGACAATTCATGGCAATAGGGGATCATGGGGCCCCTGTGTCCTTGCCCAAACTCAAAAAAGCCTATGAAAAAGGTACCAGGGGCATCTCATGGGGCCCCCTACTGACCCCGGGCCCTCGGGCAGTGCCAGAGTTTCCAAATGGTCAGTCTGCCCCTGAGTAGGGTGCTTACTACACAGTGACTTCCACCTTTTAGAGTGATCCCACGGGTATGGTATATACACAGTTAAATTGATCCAAGCTGGACCAAAGTATTTATGTAAAAACACCCATACCTGCAACCATGGCCGGATCTAGGGGGGTGCTGGGGTGGGCTGTGCCTCCCCAGATTTCAGTTGTGCCCCACCAAAGCAAACAGCCCCCCCTCCTGCCTCCACCCAAATGCACTGTGCTCAGCCGCTAACAACTTCTTCCAGGAACATGACAAGGAAGGTGCACTGCATAGAGGCAGGGTCCCATTGAGAGCTCCACCAGCTTTCATCTCCTTGTAAAAGAAGACACAGTGCGGAATTAAAGGAAATCTTCTCCCCTGATCACAGAACTTTCTCTGAACACAGTCTGATTTACTGCCAGGGTGATGGTATATTTCCACCTCCACTCCAGGGAGGCTCTGGGGACCCTGAGGTAAGGTTGATGAACCCTAGGGACCCTTATGTTGGGGAGGGTGACTCTGGGGACCCAGATGTAAGGAGGATCACTCTGGGGGGATTACTCTGAGGACCCTGATGTGAGAGATTTATCTGGGGACCCTGACATAAGGGGAGTGACTCTAGGGAATTTAATATTAGGGGGGTGACACTAGGGACCCAAATATTAGGGGGGCTTTGATGACACTGAGTAGGGCTGAGGAACCCCAGGGACCCTGATGTTAGGGGGATTATTTTGAGGACCCTGATATGTGGGGGATTATTCTGGGGACCCTAATGTAAGGGGTATTACTCTGGAGATCCTGATGTAAGCAGTGGGGGAAGGGGGGCTCTGGGGACCCTGAGGTAAAGATGAGGAACCCCAGGGACCTTGATGTTAGGTGGGTGACTCTGGGGACCCTCATGTTAGGTAGGGGGTGACCGTGGGGACCCTGATGTAAGGGGGACTACGCTCTGAACCCTGATATAAGGGGATTACTCTGGTGATCCTGAGGTTGGGGGGGGGGGCTCTTGAGAACTTGAGAAATTGGGGGAGGCGGAATTCTAATGGTGATTCTTGATGTAAGGGGGGAATCCGATGTGAACAGTTGGGCTCAACCTGATGGTGTACTCTATATGTTGTATTGTATGTTACTCCTTGCATTCTATACATTATGTTTTACATTTACAACAAGCTCCTCACACTTCTAGGCAAAATCAGTGCTTTGTGTCATCAACTACTGATCCCTGAACTCTGAAGTCACTTACACATGACCCCTGAACTCTCCCCTATAAACTGCTGACCCCCTGTACATTGCCCTGCTGACCTCTCATACTCTGCCCCACTGACATTTTCTACTGCACCCCCACATAAGACAGGCTAGATCCGGCCGTTTCTGCAACTCATATTTAAGCTTACTTGGTCTTCAGGCCTATTAGAGCCATCATGCCAATGTGCATTTTATTTCCATAAAATAATGAACTACAAAAAAAAAATATCAAGTCATAAAAGCACTTTAACACACCTTTGCTTCCACGGTATAAGCTGTCCAAAGCGGCATCAAGATATTCTTGCTGTATCCACTCACATATCCATGCTGGTGAAGGATGCAGTATGAACTGTTTTCATATACATTCTTGGGTCTGCCATAGGGCAAGTTCTTTTCATTTGACTGAGTTTCTAATAGACAATTTTAGGTAAGATTATAACCAGTACAGGGAGGCATCTATTCCTATGTTCTGTGTAAGACACAAGAATTACTTACTGCTGTTCTCATCAAGATTTAACCTTGCATTTAGAGCTGATTCATCCACCTGAAAATACATGAATGGTAAATTGCTATTTAAGACCTGGTAATATGGAAAGTTTTGAATTATATCTACAGTCAAAATAATTTTTTTGGATGGGTAAAATAACAAATGGTGAGAGAAACTCTCTCCAAAGTGAGAGTAAATACCCTCTCAGATAACCATCACTGGATTGTATGTCCACATTGTGAGGCTTCCCTTTATCTCCTCATCTGAAGACAAATATGGAATTTCCATCACCATTTTTGTCCAGTGACAATGATCACCAGGATAAATGAAAAAAGTGAATTTCCCCAGTGGGGACACGACTAGCAATAAAAGCTTAACAGATGTTTAACCTTTCTCCACTGTATCCAAAACTAAAAAAAAATGGTGGAGAAACTAAGCGCCTTCTCTTATCATCCAAGGATAAATTAGTCTAAATAGACTGTCCTTACAAAAATCATGTTTCCACTAAAAAATTTAAAATTCTTTATCAACCATATAGTGTACCAACGTTTAAAATGAAGTTGTTAGCTGCCGCTTAAAGTGCAAAATCACTTGTGATCATATATGTAAAGTAGGATATGACGCTTCACATGTATACCCAAACAAACGACAGTAATTTGACTACAATACAAAAAAATAAACGTAATGTAAGATATAAATCAGCAAGTTCAAAAAATCCCACACGACAATTGTGGATCAAGCGCCTGATAGATTGCTTCATGAAAATCCTCTTTGTGCTCCTCCACTGTACGCCAATATATTGCACTCACCAACCATCCATGACCCCTTATTTAAAAGAAGATCTAATGCATGTTTTGATGTTGGTTAAATGCTCTCCCACTCTTTTAGATTACTTTCTAGTTCTTTGTCCTACATAATATAAGCTGCACGGGCAAGTTAGCAAATAGGTGACATATCTACTGTCACATGTTAGTGTGCCATAATATGGTAGCCTTTGAAGTAGTACCCAATAGGAAAATTGGGCACAGTGTAAAAGACCCAGGGAAAATGGCGGACATGAGCTTCCTGAGGATGCCAGATTAGCGAAACATGTAGAGGCAGAGTGTTTTGTCCAGCCACATCCGGGTCTGTTGACGTCACATTCGTTCCCGGTTAATGGAACACACGCCGGCTCTAGTGCATGAGCGGCGGTACCAGTAAAGAGCTGAGTGTATTAGTGCCGAGGATTGGGTACCAACTAATGTGAGTGTATTCTTGTTGTTTTTATCCATTTTACAATAAATTTACTAAACTAAGAAATGTATTTTGATTTATGATGACCCTGAACTGCAGAATTAAATTGGTAGAGTGTTGAGAGGAGATCCACTGAAACTGTAAAACCTTGGGGGCACAAAGTGCATTAGACCTTCTTTTAAATAAGGAAGTCATGGATGGTTGGTGAGTGCAATATATTGGCATACGATGGTGGAGCACAAAGAGGATTTCCATGAAGCAATCTATTGGGCACTAGAAGACTATGTACTGTTTTTGATCCACGATTGTGGTGTGGGACTTTTTTGGACTTGCTGATTTATAGCTAACACTACGTTTTTATTTTTTGTATTGTAGCCAAATTACTGTTTTGTTTGAGTATGCATGTGAAATGCCATATCTTACTTTACATATATAAAACTAAAAAAAGTTTTGGCTTTAGGTATACTATAAGCAATACATTTGATAAGAAATTTCAGTACTTTAGAGGCAGAACCATTTGTATAAACAGTGAAAGTAGTCATTTGTATAGAAACAACATAGACATGATACAACATCCAGACTATAGTAAGTTACATGCTGGTTTCAGAAACAGTGGAAAGCTAGAAAGGGAAATAACTGGATGAGTGGACTGGAGAGGCATGGCGGCAATTTCATAATCCCCACCTCATCCAATGAGAGAAAGCTTTGCACTCATTGAGAAAATGCAACGAGTTCTGTGAATGGAGCCCATGCCAAGTGGTCAGCCTCCTTCAATTCACCATCATTGCATGATTTCTTGCTAAAACTATCACTTTTCAGCTTGCTCCCAAAACTACCTGATAGCTGATAACTGAATTTCTTTGACGTGTCTAGGAGACTAAGAGACATTTTATGTGGTGATAAATAATGGCTAGTGGAAAAAAATGCATGCAAATTAAGGCTTTCAATAAATAAATGTTAATTACCTGCCCCCTGGATCCTGTCCCCTCACAACTACTACGGTCACCCTCTTCTTCCATCCTATGCTCCCTCACTCACATCTTCAATCTTTCCCTCTCTACTGGTGCCTTCCCCTCCCCTCTAAAGCATGCGCACATCGCTCTCATACTTAAAAAGCCCTCCCTGGACCCCACCAACCTGAACAACTTAAGACCAATCTCCCTGCTGCCATTTACCTCTAAACTCCTAGAATGCTTAGTCTATAATCGCCTGAGCTCCTACCTCACTGACAACAACCTTCTTGACCCTTTACAGTCTGTCTTTCACTCACTACACTCCACTGAAACTGCCCTACTAAAACTCACCAACGACCTGCTAATCGCCAAAGCTAATGGCCACTATTCAGTGCTCCTACTCCTCGACCCCTCTGCGGCTTTCGACATGGTTGACCACCCCCTCCTCCTCAAAAAACTACACTCTTTTGGCCTCAGAGACTCTGCTCTCTCCTGGCTCTCTTCCTATCTATCACAGCGCTCCTTCAGTGTTACCTATAACGCTGCCACCTCCTCTTCACTCCCCCTCCCTGTTGGGTCCCTCAAGGTTCTGTCCTCGGGCCCCTTCTCTTCTCCATCTACACCTCCTCCCTTGGCCAACTGATACACTCTCACGGCTTCAACTACCATCTCTATGCCGATGACACGCAAATCTATCTCTCCACCCCTCACCTCACCCCTTCAGTCTCCGCCCGTATCGCAAGCCTACTAAGCGACATATCGGATTGGATGTCACTCCACTTCCTCAAATTAAATCTTTCCAAAACTGAGCTCCTAGTTTTCCCCCCAGCCCGCGCCCCCCCCCGATTTCTCCATCAAGACCAACAACACCACCATCAGTCCCTCCCCTCAAGCCAGAGTACTAGGTGTCATCCTAGACTCCAATCTGTCCTTCCAGCCCCAGGTCCATTTGCTGACAAACTCATGTAGACTTCACCTCCGCAACATCTCCAAAATACGTCCATTCCTAACCCCGGGAACCACTAAGCAACTCATTCACTCCCTCATGCCTCAACTACTGTAACTCCCTCCTCATCGGCTTACCTCACCGCAGGCTATCCCCGGTTCAGTCTATTTTGAATGCTACGGCCAGACTTATCCACCTTACTAACCGCTCTGTATCCGCCACCCCTCTCTGCCAATTCCTCCACTGGCTTCCGATTGCCCAACGGATAAAATTCAAAATACTAACATTGACGTATAAAGCTGTTCATAATACTGCCCCATACTACATCACCGATCTGGTATCCAAATACCACCCAAAACGTACTCTCCGCTCCTCACAAGACCTCCTACTTTCTATTTCCCTGGTCTTTTCCTCCCATGCCTGTCTCCAGGACTTCTCCAGGGTTTCCCCCATCCTCTGGAACTCCCTACCCCAATCCATCAGACTATCACCTACTCTCCTCACCGTTAGGCGCACTATGAAAACCTATCTCTTCATGGAAGCCTACCTCGCCCTCAGCTCATTACTGAACTCTTTCACTCTTCTTACCACTCCATCCCCCACAGCTATTTCCTTCTGTACCACTATCCCCTTCCTTCTAGATTGTAAGCTCTAAGGAGCAGGGCCCTCGAACCCCTCGTGTATTGAATCATATTTTTACTGTACTGTCTCATACACTGTCTCCCATTATAATGTTATATTGTAAAGCGCTGAGCAAACTGTTGGCGCTATATAAATCCTCTATAATAATAATAATAACTTATATGAGTCGTAACTATCCAGCTAAATTTGATAAAATATGGGCTGGGTGGGTGGAGGTTCAGGGCCTAAAGGTCTAATGTTTGGGTTTTTATCTTGCGGGTATGTCTAGTTGTATTGTTTATCGGATTGGCTATTGTTTATGTTTATGGATTGATTTTCCTCTTTGCCCCCTCCTTTCCCTTCCCCTTTCCTTCCCTTCTTTTCTCCCCTTTCCCCCCTCCCCCCCCCCACATCTTATTTGGTGGGTGATGACTATTTACAGTGTAATATACCTGTTTCTCCCGCTCTGACTCACGATGGCCCGTTGACTCCGTGGGATTTATAGCATTGAAATCTCATGTGTATTGTATATCTACTGACTGCCGTAAGCTTGCTAGTTCTCATATACCTTGATTTGTTATACTTTTGTACGATTTCAATAAATGCAACTGTTAAAAAAAAATAGCCAATAATAAGGCTTACCTGTAGGCATTGTAAATATCTCCTAAACGTGCACCGTTTAGGAGATATGTACTTGCAAAATACACCTGCACATTCGCTCTGAAGGAACGGCATGTCCATGCCATTCCTTCAGAGCTGTGTGTCGTAAAAAGTGACTTCTGTGCACCTGCACAGGAGTGAAGTCATTGCAGCTTGGCCATTCAAGCTGCCAGAGTTCGGGAACCCAGAAGAAGGACCTGGTGAAGATGGAAGCCGTGTCAGCAGTGATGGATGGAAGCCCACTGGAGGGCTTTGTTTTAAAGTACGTTTCACATAATGTGCTAGTATGTGATGCATACTGCCACATAATACCATTTTCTTGCAGGTTTTTCTTTTTCTTTTAAAAGGTCACGGTATACTATAGCTTTACAATAAGGATTGCACAGCAGTGATATATTTTTTTAAACTGAAAATTTTGATCCAAAAACAGATAAAATTGCAAATGCACATTGCAATATAAAATAACTCATATAACTACTTTGCGAATTAATGATTTTGCATTTTAAGGCTATGTTGGGAAAATATCATATTTGGATTTACGTTTTTATTTACCCATACCCACCAGATGATCGCATGAACAGCTTAAATTAGAAGATGGCGCATTAAAGGTACACGTTGAAGGGCTTGATTTCTCTTGCACATAAGTTGGATTATAAAATGGCTCCATTAGTAAATGGTTTAGGCTGCCATGGGTCCCATTGTTAGGAGCTGGGTGGATTTGTAATAGATCTGTTAAAAGATAAGTTACTGTTATTAATAGTTATTCAAACACAAAGGGTGCTATAACCCCATATTTTCCTAAATTTCATAGGTGGTTGTCTACCATAAACATGAGGGAAGAAAATGATGTTTCTTCATTTCTGGGGTTGAAAACTGCTTGAAAGTTCTTGAAACTACAACCAGCTGCATGTATAGCCAGGATCTTTGTAAACATTTGCACAACATGTGATAGTTATGTGTATTACATCAATACACTTAGTGTTAATTAATCACAAAGAATGGTACGGCTAACAGCTAATAATCATGACTGTAGACCTTAAGTCGCCCATACAAGATTCATTTTTATTTAACCAGTAGGTTAAACAAAAAAAAAAAAAGAGCCGAATCCCCCATCCACACATTTGATGTAGATGGAAGAATCCTCCCACTGTGCAATTGTATTCTGCCGGTGGGGAGCCTTCCCAGGCAGCAGAATACAATGATCAGTGTTGCTAGCTATAGTCGGCAGCACTGATCATTTGGGAAAAAAACAACAGGCTGGCTGTACACAAGTCAATTGATAGATTGACTTTTATTCAACCAGCTATCCAATATATGAATATCTGCTGGTTAAGCAGGGACCAGACGATATTTGATCCATGTATGGCTGGTTTTAGAGCTACTCTTTTATGAATATAACAAGTGAAAGCCTTATCTGCAGCACCCATGAGTTACCAGATCGTTTTTGCATGCTCCAATGCAACTTAATCAGGATCATGTATTAACTGTTCATATTTTTTCAGACCAAAATGCTAGCCACACCAAGTAGGTCTAAATTTTACAAGATATCCATTTGTGGTTACTACCCAAGTGCCTGCCATTCAACATGACAGACGCAACACAGAAAATGCAGTGTGTGCACACTCCTAGGTAGCAGAATAAACCTGACAAATCCCTTTATGTTTGTGATATATGATAAGAACGGTAGCAAAAAACTGGTGCATAGTACACACATAATATTGTTAGTTTACCGTAGTAGAATACTGTACATGGCACGTGCATTGCAAAGTTAACTTTCTAAGCATTCAGTTTAAATAAATTCACAATAATGTAGATAAAGAAGTGAAACCAGATTTTTAGGAAGAGCATTAATAATCTAAATGAAACATTACTATACTTCAGAGGCTAAATACAATACTTAGAACTTACCACACATCAAATTATAAAGTTCTATATTATCAAAAGGTTCAACTTCCACTTCCTTTTTAAATCCTGGGCCATGTCCTATGAAGATTGCCTAAAATACAAAAAAGGGTCTAATTGATGCTTAGTTTTATTTATACATTTAAACAAGATCTTTAAAACATTAAAGGCCAATTTATAACCACAACTGTGCAGTAACATGTTTGTTACCCATGACAATGTATGTTACGTATGTTGTTGTGCTATGATGCTATTCATTATAAATAGCACCAAATGCACTTCCAAATGCACCTGCATTGTAGCAAACTGCAATGTGGATTAATGCATTATCGTGTGTTTTTGATGTGCTGAACTAAAAAAAGCGGCAGATCTGATGTTTAGTCCATTGTAGTGCATTAGGCAGCCCATTAAGATCGGTGTAAAGATTAATGGTGTTAATGATCGGTGTAAAGATAGTTATTACCTATGTGTTAAATGCACTGCAATGGTACGAATAACTTTAATAAATTCCTTAATTATTTGGAACCACAGATGTTATCAGAAGGGAAGAATACAGAATGAAGACAAGTTACAAATGAGAGACCAATTCAGATCAGTGCTTTTCAAAATCACTGATAATAGCTGAAACCAGGGGCGGACTGACAACTCATGGGGCCCCCGGGCAATAGGGGATCATGGGGCCCCTGTGTCCTTGCCCAAACTCAAAAAAGCCTATGAAAAAGGTACCAGGGGCATCTCATGGGGCCCCCTACTGACCCCGGGCCCTCGGGCAGTGCCCGAGTTTCCAAATGGTCAGTCCGCCCCTGGCTGAAACCTATCTACACCTAAGAACAAAAATGTAATAGGTTGCAGCTTACCAGATGTGGTGGCTGCATTCGTTTTCTCAATTCTGGATTTTTTAAATCTTATTTTGACCTGGTTATCCTGTCAGTGACACACTTCCTGTCCTAGGATGGCAATGCTTATTCACTGTACTGTATCTACGGAGGAGCAGCATTGTTACCCTAGGGCAGTAGTATGAAACCAGCGGCTCTCCAGCTGTTGCAGGACTACAAGTTCCATCATGCCTCTGCAAGTCATAGTTGTAACTGTCAGTTTTGTAATGTTGCAATACCTCATGGGAAATGTAGTTCCACAACAGCTAGTGAGCCGCAGGTTGCCTACCCCTTCCCTAGGGCATAAGGTGTGTTAGGAATACAGAGCCCCTCTCCCTCTCCTTATCTTCATACCATCTGGGACAGTTCTGTAATTAGTAGAGTTGTGAACTGGGCTGATATTACTTAAAGCAGAGCTCCAGTCACCCATGTAAAAAAAAAACTGTAGCTCCTGACTTTTAATAAACAGCCAATCACTTGTCCTGCGTTCCAGTGCTGTGCTTAGCCCAGTATCACAGCTGAATGCCCACTGCGCATGTGCGAGCAGCGATGCGCATTGTGAAGGGAGGGAGGGAAGGAAAACTTCTGCTTATGATCACCTAGGCAGTCAGAGTGGCAGTAGGAGCAGGTACCTGTCAAAGTTGTTTTTCCATGGATGGCTGATTTTACTGGTCATATTCAACACACATTCAATGCACCATGTAAATGAGGAATATTCAGTATGAAGAGCATATCCAGTTCTATATCCTCCTAATCTAGTTCTATATCTATATCTGTTTGGCTAGAGCTATGTATAGCATTCATATAATACAAATATTTTGCAGTTGCAAAACACTTACTATACAGTTCAGCTTAAAGTGTAAGTTCACCTTTCCATAAAAATGGACACTCTACCCATTATACTTATCTCAATGGGTAATGAGCTGTCAGTGCCCATGCAGCTGATGAAGCGGTCCTGGAATTTGAAATCCCAACTCTTCTCCCCCTTCTTTCTGCAGGGCTTCCTGGACGGATCAGAGTGATTCTGTTTGGTCAGCACCAGCACAGAGAATCATTCCAATCAGGGGCGGACTGACAACTCATGGGTCCCCGGGCAATAGGGGATCAAGGGGCCCCTGTGTCCTTGCCCAAACTCAGAAAAAGGTACTAGGGGCACCTCATGGGGCCCCCTACTGACCCCGGGACCTCGGACAGTGCCGAATTTCCAAATGGTCAGTCCGCCCCTGACTCCAATCCATCTCGGAAGCCTTGCAGAAAGAAGATGGAGAAGAGCGGGAATTTAAAATCCGCTACACCAGCTGCATGGGCACTGACAGCCCATGGAGGTTCAGTACAACAGGGACTTGTTCGGTACAACAGGGGGTGAGGAGGGTGTTCATTGACATTTTAATTTTTTTCTGAAAAGGTGAACTAACCCTTTAAAGGTATGGACTAAAGTGAAAGATGTAGTGATCTATGCATACTGGCAAAAAGAGGTTTCTTTTCAGACGCTTCTTAGCTGTAGACTGCAGCCATTTATCTCTATGATAAATATAGGCTGTGATGCTCATATTGGGTATGTTAACATACAGAAAAGCATTCTTATGCAGTCCAAAGTTTAAAAACCCTTTTGAAAAAATGAATGGAGCTGATAGACTCACACTGTGAAATCCAGACTTAATCCAACCTGCTACAATAGCAGCCCTTCTCGCAGTGATCCCCATAAAGTATACAACTGTGATGTAGGCAAAAGGAAAATGAAGAGGAGGGTTGTTTTTTTTTCATTAAGTAATAGTATAACAGGCAGAGCAGTGGGTGTTCTCCACAGCAAGCGTTCATGTTGCAGTACCCTTACAGTATATATTGTATTCATCTAGTTCTCCAAGTTAGCAGTTCTTATTATTTTAGTTTTGCCTCTTACGTTATACAACTAATTTTAGGGGCGCCTACTTTTTTTTTGAGCATGCATTACTTTCTGTATTTATCATACATCAACTGGCCAAATAAAAACATCTACAGTATTTTATCTTTTTCAACGGATCCTGGTTTTGCTGAAAAGGTGTAGACGTGTCCAGTTCGTTTTGTTCCAAATTGAAATTTGGTAACATTTTTTTGTTATTTGGAGATTGTGTATCCAAATTCTGAATTACAATATTAACAAATTTAAACAAATTAAATATAACAAAACGAAATTCCATCCGAAACACGAATTGAATTCAAATTCGAAATCAAATTCGAAAACAAGAATAGAATAAAATAGAATAGAAATTAAAAGAATAGAATAGAACATAAAATAATAAAATGAAAAATAATTGAATAGCAATAGAATAGAATAGAATAGAATAGAATAAAATATCGTCTTACAAAATGTAAATTTCAAATAGAATAAATTTGAATTCAAATAGAATAGATTAGAAGATAATAGAATAGAAACGAATAAAAAAGAAAAGAATAGAATAGGAAAAAAAGGAATAGAATAAAAGAAAATAGAATATAAACGTCTTCCGAAATCCAAATTTCAAATATAATATAATATAATATTATATTGAATATAATAGAATAGAAAAGAATAAAATAGAAAAGAATAGAACAGAAAATAAAAGAATAGAAGAATAAAACAAAATAGAAAGAATATAAACGTCTTCCGAAATCCAAATTTCAAATAGAATAAATTTGAATTAGAATAGAATAAGTTAGAATAGAATAGAAAACAAATGAGTACAATAGAAAAGAACAGAATATAATAGAAAATAATAGAAAATAAAAGAATAGGAAAGAATAGAATAGAATAGGAAAAACAATAGACTAGAATAGAATAAAATAAAAAAAATATAACCGTCTTACGAAATTCGAATTTCAAATAGAATAAATTTGAATTTGAATGGCTATTTGAATTTTCCTAATTCGGTTGAAGTGAATTCAATGTCACTGAATCGAAATTTTGAATTCGAGTTTGATTAAATTAAACTAAATAAAACGAATTCTGATAATGAATTAAACAAATTTACATTAAATTATTTAAATAACAAAACAAAGCAAATTGCTTCCTTCTGCACATGTCTAAAGAGGTGCTTCCTAAATTTACACTGTCACAATTTTAAAGCCATGTAGAGTTTCATGCTCTGAAATTGTTAAGTAAACACACAACCAGAGGAGACCAATGTGCTCCCCTGACAGGTACTGCAAACATTCCACAGTTTGTCAGGGAGAATCCACTAGCATGAAAAAGCTGTAGGGTTACTGATTGGAGAGGGAGTGAACAGGATGTTCAGGTCATTTAGACTGAGCAGTCCATGTTCAAATTGCACTGACTGCAAAATTCCAGATTTAATAACTTCTAAGTACCTACACAGTTTGGAATCAGGAAGCGCTTAATTCAGACCTACTCATTCAGCACGTGCAGGCCCAGACTTGCCATAGGGCACACTGACAATTGCCTGGTGGGCCGAGGGTCGCATGTCCTAACAAGACAGCAGCATGTAGAGAAACCGATCGCCTGCAGCTGCTGAAAGCCTGCTTTTCCTCCTCTCTCTCCCACAGACATTCAGCAACTGCAGGAGGGAAATGGAGGGGATTGGTTTCTCTATATGCTGCCCCTCCCATCCGTGTCCTGCTGCCCCACTGTGATCTCTCTGCCCCGCCGTGTGATCTCCCTGCCCCTCTGTGTGATCTCCCGGCCCTCTGTGTGATCTCCCGGCCCCTCTGTGTGATCTCCCGGCCCCTCTGTGTGATCTCCCGGCCCCTCTGTGTGATCTCCCGGCCCCTCTGTGTGATCTCCCTGCCCCGCTGTGTGTTCTCCCTGCCCCGCTGTGTGTTCTCCCTGCCCCTCTGTGTGATCTCTCAGCCCCGCTGTGTGATCTCCCTGCCCCTCTGTGTGATCTCTCAGCCCCGCTGTGTGATCTCCCTGCCCCTCTGTGTGATCTCTCAGCCCCGCTGTGTGATCTCCCGGCCCCTCTGTGTGATCTCTCAGCCCCGCTGTGTGATCTCCCTGCCCCTCTGTGTGATCTCTCAGCCCCGCTGTGTGATCTCCCTGCCCCTCTGTGTGATCTCTCAGCCCCGCTGTGTGATCTCCCGGCCCCTCTGTGTGATCTCTCTGCCCCGCTGTGTGATCTCCCAGCCCCACTGTGTGATCTCCCGGCCCAGCTGTATGATCTCTTAGCCTCACTGTGATCTCTCTGCTCCGCTGTGTGATCTCCCGGCCCCTCTGTGTGATCTCCCTGCCCCTCTGTGTGATCTCCTGGCCCCTCTGTGTGATCTCCTGGCCCCACTGTGTGATCTCCCGGCCCCTCTGTGTGATCTCCCGGCCCCGCTGTGTGATCTCCTGGCCCCTCTGTGTGATCTCTCTGACCCACTGTGTGATCTCCTGGCCTCTCTGTGGGATCTCTCTGCCCCGCTGTCTGATCTCCCAGCCCCACTGTGTGATCTCCTGGCCCAGCTGTATGATCTCTTAGCCTCACTGTGATCTCTCTGCCCCGCTGTGTGATCTCCCTGCCCCTCTGTGTGATCTCCTGGACTCCCTCCCTCCACTCTCCCGCTGGCTGCTGAAGGGGATGTGTCAGGATGGAGAGCAGGGAAGGGGTCGGCAAATACTGTGTGTCATTTACCGGTCCCTTCCTTTTCTTAATGATTTTTTTTCCCTAGTTGAGATATACTAAACTGTTTACTATGCTTCAGGTTGTGAATGGATGGGAAGCTCTATACAGAGCCATTCATCCTATTTAGCTGAGGCTGCAGAGAAGGAGATTGAGGGCTGTGTCTTCAATCTCCTTTTACTGCCTCAAAAAAGAAATATCAGAAATTTGTTTAGACTCCTGATATTTCACCAAATCCCCCCTGTGGGGAACCTAAAAAATTTAGCAAAAAAATTGTAAAAAATAATAAAAAATAAAATAACAAAAATAAGCAACTACTGATACCAGTGGCGGAACTACCAGGGTTACAAAGGTTGCACTTGCCGCCAGGCCCTGCTGTTCCACCAGAGGGAACTCAGATGGAAGGGCCTCAGGCTCAGAGGGAAGGGCCCTGGCCGGGGGTCAGGGAGGCCCTTTATTGTTTCTTGCACCATAGCCCTGAAGGTTCTAGGTATGCAAAGAGCTATCCTAACATCACTGGAGGAATCCTCCTTTACCAGGAACAACCCCCACTCGCTCCCTGCTATTCTCTCTCCTATTGGTGGGAGGCTAATCCAAATGTAGCCTGGAATGTTGGCAATTTGGCAGTGTGCATGCGCGGGTCCTGGGAACCCCAAGGCTGGGCTGTAGTGTGCTGTAGGTAGAAAGAGTGAATGGGGCAGCATCCTGAGGGAGGGGAGGAGGAGGGGAGATGCAGATGATGACCAAGACTGAGAGGTGAGGATGAGAGGATGGCGGCTATGTGATTTACAATGATCATCCTGTACACACATCAAGGCTGCTGCTGTAATAGTGAGCAGTGTACCATATATCAGCATGACATCTACATGCAGCAATCAGCCCACACAGCACCAACATTAAAGTGGTTGTAAAGGCTTTTTTATCTTCGTGTATTCCATGCATGAAGGTAAAAAACCTTCTGTGTGCAGCAGCTCCCCCAGCCCCCTCAATACTTACCTGAACCTCATCGCGATCCAGCAATGTGCACAACAGCCTCGGCTGTTTCGGGTCTCTGCCTCCTCATTGGCTGTGACAGCAAGTGGGAACCACTGGTTCTTGCTGCTGTCAATCACAGTCAGTCAGCCAACAAGGAGAGAGAGGGCGGGGCCAAGCCACAGCTCCATGTGTGAATGGACACATGGAGCAGCGGGTGCTCCCATAGCAAACTGCTTGCTGTGGGGGCACCCGACAGACAGGAGAGCCTGTGGAGGACCCAAAAAAAGGAGGATCTAAGCTGCTATGTGCAAAACCACTGTACACAGTAGGTAAGTATAGACAAGTATACAAAGTATACAGTGTGTCTGTTGTGTAAGAGTCCAGAGGAGGTAATATATAGCACAGTGTACACAGTGCAGAGTTCAGAGGAAATAATATACAGCTCGGGGTACACAGTGCAGGGGTCCTGACTATGTACAGCAAACCAAACCACAGAGGCCAGCTGTATATAACATATGAAATAGTGTGCAGTCTGTTATACAGAGTACAGGTGTCTGGAGTATGTAAAGTGCAGCATATTCTACAGAGTGCGAGGGTCTGGGGTAAGTAATGCACAGCAAGTTCTACAGAGTGAGAGGGTTTGGGGTATGTAATGTACAGCATGTTCTACAGAGTGTGGGGGTCTGAGGTATGTAATGTACAGCATGTTCTACAGAGTGTGGGGGTCTGGAGTATGTAATGTACAGCATGTTCTACAGAGTGTGGGGGTCTGGGGTATGTAATGTACAGCATGTGCTACAGAGTGTGGGGGTCTGGGGTATGTAATGTACAGCATGTTCTACAGAGTGTGGTGGTCTGGAGTATGTAATGTACAGCATGTTCTACAGAGTGTAGGGGTCTGGAGTATGTAATGTACAACATGTTCTACAGAGTGTGGGGGTCTGGAGTATGTAATGTACAGCATGTTCTACAGAGTGTAGGGGTCTGGAGTATGTAATGTACAACATGTTCTACAGAGTGTGGGGGTCTGGAGTATGTAATGTACAGCATGTTCTACAGAATGTGGGGGTCTGGAGTATGTAATGTAGTGCATTGGTCCAGGGTATGTAACATACATCACAGAGTAAGGTAATCATTGGAAACGTTCCCCATTACATTGGTTTTCAATAACGATGTACTCCCTTATGTTGGTGGTCAGAAGAAAAAGGCCCCTTTACAGTGACAGTATCCTATATTTACATAATTACAAAAAATTGATTAATTACAGTGACTGAAGCAGGCTAAATATAACTAAAAGAGATTGAGAAACCTCTAGCTTCATTATTTGTAATTTGGTTTAAAAGAAAAATGGGCTGCTCAGTCTAAAATGCCTGGGCCTTTTTTTCGTCCTAGTCTGAGCCTGATCACGTGAAACTAGTTTGATGACCAGTCACAGGATCACTTTAAGGTTGGGACACAAAGCTTCATTTCTACATGTATGGTATGATATACAGTATCTTCAATAAGAAATATGCCTACCTCCATGCTCTTGAACTCATTGTCATATCCATGGTTTCCTCCTCCACAGAAAGTATAGGTGTTGTCACTGTTTGACAATAAAGAAGAAAATGATCATCTCCTTCACTGTAAATGTTTATGAGTGTCAATCCATTTTTCAAGACTACAATTCTCTTTTCCTTAAAAGTAATTCTGCAGGTCAAAAGGAAATCTGACACTATGGTTAGGAGTATTGTACGCCTTTTCATCTACATCCCTGTGGACCTCTATAAGTATTACAAACACATTAATAATTACAACAAATAATGATTGTTACTATCCATAGAAAAAATGTGCATATACTATACCGTACAACAAGCCATTGTCTGTCCACATAGAGGTTAACTTTGTCAATACGTATATGGTTGGCATAGTGAAATCGTTTAGGTAGGTCCTGCTTCAAGTAAGGCTTAAAATGCATGTCCGGTTTGCGGCACTGTCAAAATATAGCAAATCATAAATTACAAATTATGACTCACTGCCTGTTTATTGGACTTCTCAGTTCAAGAGTAGAAAGTCCTGATAGCCAGCCCCCGATTGATCTTCTGTGCACTATTGCATGACATACTGCTAAAAGTCATTTTATTTTTTAATTATATTAGCTGGTTGAATACATTTCTATCAATAATTATGGTTCCCTAAAACTCTGATACTGCCTATACACAGCCTTTCTCAACCAGGGCGCCCAGGCACCCTGGGGTGCCTTCAGGCTTCTTCAGGGGTGCCTTGGCAAAATGCCCAAAAATTGTATACAAGCCAGCAGGTGGATCAATCCTGCCTTTTAGTACACAAAATTACAGGTTTCACTTTTATGACCTTCTAGCTTCCAGCATCCTAACAACCAATGACACCAGTTGATAAGGACCTTGGGTGCATGCACATCATCCTTGTTTGGCCCTCTCCTGCCCTCTCTGGCAGCACTGGGGTCACATTAGCAGAGCAAGCGAGAGAAAATGAGAGAGACACACTAGAATACTAGTCAGTACCAGTGTGCAAAGGTGTATTTGCTTTGGAAGAATAAATCACCTCTAACGTTTGGTGTACTGGATGTGTGTAGAATAGTTTTTTACATTTTAGATTGGGGTGCCTTGAGATTGTGCAGATTTTCAAAGGGTGCCTTCAGATTATCCATAATTTTAAAGGGTGCCTTGACTGAAAAAAGGTTGAGAAACACTGGCCTATAACATAGGGATTACATGATGAAACTGTAGAAACAGTGTAAAATAAGTTATCTTCTAATTTACTAAGCCTAATGTGCTAGTTTTCCTCCTTTGCAATGGAAACATTTACCAATAACCTTTTGATAATTTATTCCAACATCTCTTATTTCTGGCATATTTGTATTCTTTCATGGGTGATTTACTAATGGAGGACAGAAAGCAATCCCTTGCTTGTTCTAACATACAGTAGATATAAAACCAATTATTAAAAAGAAAATAAGCTTCAATGTGTAAATATATTTAAAAAGTTATTTTCAAGATTTTTAAAATTTCAGATGTCTTTAAAATACCTGGTGATCCTGCCAGTAGATCGGCAGCACGTTACTAATGAGAAATGGTTGACTGTGGTCTGGGACGAGTGGAAGTTCTATGGGAACCACCAGCCGGTCCCCAGTGTAGGCCCCCCCCTCCTTTACCTTCTCCACAGTGACTGGTTGTTCCAGGGTCCTAACAACCAATGATATCACAAACATGCAATGTCCTCAGCAAGTGGAACTTCCTCTATCCAGACCTGCAGCCTGCTCTGTCTTCCTGCTCTTGCCCTCTGCCTGCCTGGTGCTAAAGGTATATGGGCACTCTGAAAGAGAAAGCTAATGTTAAGGTGCACTGTGATGTCAGGACTACTGATGTAAGGGGAATTTTGATGGGGAGACGTGCTGTAAAAAGAGAATTCTCATAGGGACACCAGATGTAAGGGGGTACTCTGATGGGGACACCTGATGTATGGGAGCACTCTGATGGAGACATATGATGTAAGGGAACACTTTGATGGGGAAACCTGATGTAAGAGAGCACTCTAATGGGGAAACCTGATGTAGGAGAGCACTTTAATGGCGAAATCCGATGTAAGAGAGCACTCTAATGGGGGAACCTGATGTAAGAGAGCACTCTAATGGGGAAACCTGATGTAGGAGAGCACTCTAATGGGGAAATCTGATGTAAGAGAGCACTCTAATGGGGGAACCTGATGTAAGAGAGCACTTTAATGGGGAAGCCTGATGTAAGAAAGCATTCTAATGTGGAAACCTGATATAAGAGAGCATTCTGATGAGGACACCTAATGTAAGGAAGCACTCTGATGGGGAAAATTAATATAAGTGAGCACTCTGATAGCGACAATTAACTGCTTGCCCACTGCCCTATAGTAGAACTACTGCTACAGGGCAGTA
This sequence comes from Staurois parvus, assembly GCF_062004578.1. Taxonomy (NCBI): domain Eukaryota; kingdom Metazoa; phylum Chordata; class Amphibia; order Anura; family Ranidae; genus Staurois; species Staurois parvus. Next base: position 5,545,277 of record NW_028317961.1, on the reverse strand, counting down.
GGGCTGTGCAAAATCACGTGTATATAACAGTGATCTGCATTTCCAGGTAGGGGGCGCGTGCTGCCCTACCCGCGCTGCCATTGGCGGCTACGGATGTCAATTACCGGGTCCTGGCCAACCGGCGATCGCAGAGTATAATTGACAGGGGAGAGACCTGTGTGTAAACAACACCGGTCTCTCTCCTGCCAGCAAGAGCGTGCTGCTGTGTATTTCTCTACACAGAAGAGAAATACACAGCAGCATGTTTGCCTAGTGAAACACACACAGCATATGATGTAAAACAGCACACAGTTAACCCTTTGATCGCCCCAGATGTTAACCCCTTCCTGCCCAGTGTCATTATACAGTGTCAGTGCTTTTTATTAGCACTGATCACTGTATTAGTATCATTGGGATGTCAGTGGCAGTTAGTTTCCACCCAGTGTCAGAATGCTCTCTGCAGTCCCGCTGTAAGTCGCTGATCGCCTCCATTACTAGTATAACAAAAATAAAAATTCCAGTATATATATATATATATATATATATATATATATATAAAAATATATATACCGCCATTTGTAGACGCTATAACTTTCATGTAAACCCATTAATTTACATGTATTGGGGTTTTTTTTTATCAAGGACATGTAGCAGAATACATTTTGGAATTTATGAAGAAATTAGATTTTTATAATTTTTTTTATTGGATATGTTTTATAGTAAAAAGTCAAAAATATTGTTTTTGTTTCAAAATTGTCGGTCTTTTTTTGCATATAGCGCAAAAAAATAAAAACCGCAGAGGTGATCAAATACCACTGAAAGAAACCTCCTAGATTGTAAGCTCGAAAGAGCAGGGCCCTCAATCCCCTCATGTTTTGCATTGTATTGGTATTGTTCTGTCACATGTTCTGTCCCCCTTTGTACTGTACAGCGCTGAGCGAACTATCGGCGCTTTATGAATACTGTATAATAATAATAATTTGTGGGGATAAAAAGGACATAAATCTAATTTATGTACAGCATTGCATGGCAGCACAATTGTCAGTTAAAGTAATGCAGCGCTGTATCGCAAAATAATGGCCTGGTCAGGAAGGGGGGTAAATCCTTTGGAGGGCAAGGAGCACTCTGATGGGGACACCTGATATAAGGAGGCCCTCTGATGGGGACACTCTGAAAATTGACAATTAATTTTTTTTAAATGTTACGGAAATTGCACATTGCTTAGTTTTTGATAGACATAAAATGACTAAATATATACTAGGGTCATTTTGAAAAAATCCATTTTGACTTCAGCCTATGCAGAAATTGCAACTAGTTAAGGCAAATATGGGCTATGTAAAAAATTTTATTGAATCACCCTGTTTATTTCAAAATGTGCTGTGAATCTTTAGAAACACTTTAGAATCCTTAGCAAATGTCTTTTGGTACTAACATACCAAAGTTAAGCTAATAAGGAAATTGTCAGTCATGACTAAAATGTTAATGTCATTGGCAGTATATTCTCCGGAGATATCTTTGATATTTTGCAATAAATAGCTGCAGTTGCTACAATCTGTTCCCTAAATGTTCCATGGGATGTTGTACATTACCATTTTAAATTAGAATCATAGACAAAAAAAATAGAGTCATGCACGCATTGTTTTGTACTCACAATGTAGGCTGGCTACACGCACAAATAGATTTTTTTTTTCGTTCAGCTTGCAGATTCCACCATACATACTATACAGCACATAAGGAGAAATCTCCAGCTTTGTTTCTTGACAGCTGGCATCACTTTCTAAATCTGCCTGGATGCAACCACTTTTGAATAAAAATGTTCTATCTGGCAGTGTCAGAGACTAAGAATGTCCCTCTTCCTGCTTTATATACATGTGGAATATTTAAAAACTGACCATACTATGCATTAGAGCACAGCATGGTCTGTTCACTAGCTGTGCTGAGAACTATTTGTGCTCTCTAATGACAAGATGTCTACTGACACCCCCTCCCCCCTGCACAGTCATTCACTTAAAATATCAGTGTGATGCTGTTTCTCCTCCCCCAGCTCTTATGCAGTTGAGAGCAGAAGGAAAGTGATCACTTATAAAAAAAAGGGAAAAAAGTATATATAATGTTTTTATATCTTTACACAAATATTTTACCTTTCATTTCTATTTTAAACGGTATGGGTTGTTTTAGAATGTTTATATACTGTATACTTTAAGGTCCCAGAATGCCTAAGTATCAAGGCCACTTGACATCTGGTACACAGAAAACAAATTAAACATAAAATGTATGTAAAGTCAAGAAGAATAAAAAAGAGGAGATGAAACCTTATTATTATAGAGGGCTGTCATGAAATCATCCAGGACTTCTGCAGCTTTTTATTGACAGGGAGGAAAGCTCTGTATGACGTGCTGAGGAGGAGGACTGGACACACACAGATCCTAATTATGTGCCTGTTTTGGTGACTTCATAAACAGTGTGTTTTTTCACTTTTCAAAGAATTTAAATGAGTTTTTTGTTAAGCTTAATTCTGTCTTTAGATTTTGATAAAGTAACACTTTATATTGTAATATGTCAGTACCCTACCAATTCTTTTAAAAATAATTAATAATTTCAGTTTTGATACCGATATTCACAATATAAAGGTTTTATTGTGTAGATTCATTATTAACCCCGCACTAATCACCAAAACAATCAGCTCTGTTTGCTCTCCCTCCCCCCCACTTGGTCTTTTGATCCCTAATGACCAAGCAGCTCCAACTCATAAAGCACATTTGTGCTGCCACAGCAACCTGTCTTTTGCCTTGGTTATTGTACTTGGTATGTTCTTCTGCTCCCCCTTCTGTTTTATGCTAGTCAATACAGTTCCTACTTAAACATCCCGCTGCTGTTCTCTCTGCTTCCAATATTTCCAGTTCATTGCAGAGACAGGCCTTAGGAAGTCATTGTCTTCTTATACTTTAAAAAATTGTAAAAACAAAAGACATCTGTACTACACTTATCTGATGGAAAATTGCATTGGATTCAAATTACAGAGTAACGCTACCTGTGGTCACCCCCCCTCTTCCCTCATCCGCTCCCTCACCCACATCTTCAATCTCTCCCTCTCTACTGGAGCTTTCCCCTCCCCCCTAAAGCATGCGCACATCACCGCCATACTCAAAAAGCCCTCCCTAGACCCCACTGACCCAAACAACCTTAGACCCAACTCCCTGCTGCCACTCACTTCCAAGCTCCTTTAGCGCTTAGTCTACGATCGCCAAAGCGCCCACCTAACTGACAACAACCTCCTTGATCCACTACAGTCTGGCTTCCGTCCCCTACACTCCACCGAAACCTCCCTACTCAAAATCACTAATGACCTACTAACCGCCAAAGCCAAAGGCGACTACTCTGTCCTCCTTTTCCTGGACCTCTCCGCGGCCTTCGACACAGTTGACCACCCCCTCCTCCTTAATAAACTACTCTCCCTTGGCATCAGAGACACCGCTCTCTCCTGGTTCTCCTCTTACCTATCCCGACGCTCCTTCAGTGTTTCCTACAACAGCGCCACCTCCCCTTCCCTCCCCCTCTCTGTTGGGGTCCCCCAAGGCTCGGTCCTCGGGCCCCTTCTCTTCTCCATCTACACCTCCCTTGGCAAACTCATACACTCCCACGGCTTCAACTATCACCTCTATGCTGATGACACTCAAATTTACCTCTCCACCCCTCACCTCACCCCCACAGTCTCCGCCCGCATCACTCACCTCCTAAACGACATCTCAGACTGGATGTCGCTCTATTTCCTCAAGCTTAACCTCTCCAAAACCGAGCTCCTCGTCTTTCCCCCTGCCCACGCCCCCCCCATCCTATCCATCACTACCAACAACACCACCATCAATCCCGCCCCACAAGCCAAAGTCCTTGGCGTCATTCTGGACTCAAACCTTTCCTTCCAACCTCATGTCAAATCACTTTCAAACACATGCAGGCTCCACCTCCGCAACATCGCCAAGATATGCACCTTCCTTATCCCAGACACTACTAAAGTACTCGTACACTCCCTGATTATCTCACGCCTGGACTACTGCAACTCCCTTCTCACCGGCCTACCCCAGCGCAGGGTCTCCCCGCTTCAGACCATCCTGAACTCAGCGGCTAGACTCATCCACCTCACCAACCACTCCACCTCTGCCACCCCCCTCTGCCTATCCCTCCACTGGCTCCCGATTGCCCAACGCATCAAATTCAAACTACTAACTCTGACCTACAAAGCCATTCACAACACTGCCCCTACCTACCTCACCAACCTGATTCCCAAGTACCACTCTACCCGTACCCTTCGCTCCTCACAGGACCTCCTTCTATCTTGCTCCCTGGTCTCCTCCTCCCATGCACGACTGCAAGACTTCTCCAGGTCCTCCCCCATCCTCTGGAACTCACTACCCCAATCCATCAGACTGTCACCTTCCCTCCTCACCTTCAGGCGCTCCCTGAAAACCCATCTCTTCAGGGAAGCCTACCCCACCCTCACCTAACAACCGTTCTCCTTCATTCCTCCTACCACTCCATCCCCCACAGCCACTTCCTCCTGTACCACTAACCCCTCCCTCCTAGATTGTAAGCTCGAAAGAGTAGGGCCCTGGAACCTCTCGTGTGCTGTTTGTTGTTGCTGTACTGTTTCATGTATTGTCCCCCCCCCCTCTATTGTACAGCGCTAAGCAAACCCTTTGGCACTATATAAACTCGTGTAATGTAATGTAATGGTTTCTGCCAAGTCAGCAATTGGCCATATTGTCCACAAAGACTTGGTCTAAGGAAGTATTGCTAGTATCTATCTGCATTTGAAACATAACATTTGAGTTCTTGCAATTCAAGAAGTGATATGATTGTCAAAATCACAAGAACTCTGGCACCTATTTACATGGCCCACTTCTGTATTGATATAAAACAATATTTTCTTCTTTGATGCACTCTGCAGAGTACATGTGCAGATGTTTGGAAATTTTCCATGTGTCCACAATTTTATGTCTTAAACATGCTAATGATCAGTGCGCTGCAGGTAGAGGACGGGGCAAGCTTGTCTGCATTAGTGCTATGCTTGTTTCATAACCACAGCAGTTTATGTAACTTTACATACGAGACGGTACTCCCCTGTTTGTCGCAATACTCCAGTCAGAGCATTATGGGCTACACTGATCTAAACATTACTACTGTGATTTACAAGCTGCCTTTTTTATGAATTAGCTGGGAGCTGGGTAGGTGCTAACATGTATTATTTCATGTATGGGGAGAATGCACATTTTCATGGCCCATGTCACACTTGTGATTCTGTCACAGGTGAGAACTCACCAGTGACAGGGAGAAATACACACCTGCTTCTATGAGATGCTTCTCGTGACTCAATGAGCAAAATGTTTGTCCCTCGTCCCCAAAAAATGCTACAGGACAGCCAATGTGACATGGACCTAACCTCAATACTCCGTGGACAGGCATCAGACAGGTACAAACATTACCTGATTATTTTTTTATCTGTACTTTGGCTGAACTTTTTTTAACCTTTCTAGCTTTATTATTTTAATTAAATTACATTTAAATTTAATTTAATTAAAAAAAACAAACATTTTATACTTCCCTGCTCCTTGCAGTGGTATTACACAGAGTGGCCCGAGCCTCCTATTCTGGGGTTCCCTGGCAGTGTTCTAGGCTTCACCTCTTATTGCGCCACCATAGGAAGCCGCTTCCTATGGGGGCACATCTGTGGTCTCATTCCTTAGCTGGCCTGTGTGTGTATATTGACACACACTGCAAGGTTCAGCCCTGCCCCCTGCTTTCTGCTCACAGAATTTGATTGACAGCAACAGGAGCCAATGGTCTCCAATGTCTACGTGAGCAGAGAGAGAGTAGAGAGCAGCTGCAGACGGGCACAGCGTTGAATCAAGATCAGGCTCAGGTAAGCATACAAGGAGTGAGGGAGTGATACAAGTAACATGGCATCTTTTATTTAAAGTCTAAACCCACAACAGTAAAATCAGTCTGTATACGTAGTAAAGCATACTTGTTATACTCACTGTGAAACCTAAGGGGTTAATCCTCTGCAATATGTAAAAAGGCTGTTTGATTCTGACTTCTCTGATCCTCCCCTACTTCTAGTGTCCTTCTCTTATCTTCTGATAAGACATATAGTGTGGAGTCACTCTGCACATGCCCAGTTTGGTGTGTATTGCTAGAGAGTTTTTTTTTCTTGGGAAAGTGCATATGATCAGCACAGGGCCAACCAGCACTGTCCAGACAGAGGTCAGGGGTTCTGCATCCTCCTCCTACAAGCTTTAGCAAGTGCTCTACTGGACACTGATAGAGGTCACAAGACTGCTCCAATTGCTGATGAGAAAAGGTATTAAGCAATTTATATTTACTAAAATAATTGTATATCCATGTTCTGTGTACTGTGGGAGACCAGATAGAGGGAATTTAGGGTCCTGGATTTAGTAACACATTAATGCAGCCTTTAGAACCACTTTAGGAACATTTCAAATGTAACTTGTCCCTTAGAAATCTGTTTAGCACACAATATTTTTTGGACTTACATGACCTCTTGTGGAATTTGCTGTAATTACAACAGTAGAGTGTAAGATTTTCTCCTCCCTTTTGAAGAACGAACTACTGCTATAAACTGGCCAGCACATATTTCTTCAGGTGTTAATAAAATCTGATTTTATTATAAATTTTATGATAAAATATTTTATGATAAAAATCTGATTTTATGATAAAATATTCCTGAACAATTAGCAAACAATGTTGTGCACAAAGAACATTTTTAAAAAATGAAAAACAAAAACTATGAATTATATTGCAACTTTGGGATTAGTTTCCCAAGTGATCACATGACCAACACTGAGCATTGTGGTAAATAAATCATGATGTATGTCTCCTGACCCTGAATACATTACATAAACTAGGTATGTTCAGCAACATAACATGATTTTGATTTTGCCACAAAGTAACACTTTGCAGAGTGCACATCTAGAGGGGATCCTGATTCCTTAGTTCTGGTCTAAAGACCAGTTGTTTTGTTGATGGCTGAACATACAAATTGGAACTGTTCACACTGGCATGAATCCATGCTACCAGCTCTTAAAGCACATGAAAATAAAAAGTAAAGTTAGAAGTTCATATTATGCAAAGTTGCATGTGGTCCCTGGATATGAAAATATAATGCATCGGTCCAACTATGCACTCATTCCATTGTTATCAAGCAGACATGCTGTTGCACTGTATAGACGTTGGTAGGATACTGAACATTCAGATGGTATGTGTATGGGCAATTTAAAATCAGTGTTACTATTTTTTTATTTTTTTAATATTATTATTATTATGAATTTTGTGACACAGGGTTTATATTGTGCCCACAGTGCTTTACAAAATAATAATTAGATTAGTATTAGTAAATCACTGTATAAATCAAGGCAAACAGGAAAATTGTGTGCAGATTTGTCCACACAGAGAACCATACAGATCATGAATTCTAATTGCCTAGATTATTACATTGCATGATTAGCTTTAAACTGGCATACATGGAAAAAAAATTGGCTGATTCAGAAGGGACCGACCAAATTTTGATCCATGTATGGGCAGGCTAATTGTACCCAAGTTGATCCATCAATTAAGTTGGGTACAACCAGCCTGTTGGATTTTTCTACATGCAATTGCGATTACTGCCGGTGGCTATAGCCGCTAGCAGTAACAGTTGTGTTCTGCAAGCCAGGAAGGCTCCCTGCCACCCCCCCAGCCACCACCGGCAATACACAATAGTGCTGCAGGAGACATTCCCTCATCAACACTGACTGTTTTCATTTTCCTCCACCCATGGTGGTAGAAAAGATAATTAAATCATCCATGGGCTGCTTTAGAGCAAATAACAGAAGGAAAAAGGGCTGATTTACTGAAGGTAAATTAGCTGTTCACTTTGCAAGAGAAGTTATACTTTGCAAAATAAAATAATTATAAGTCAGCACACACAAACCCATAACACATAATATCCCTTAAAGTCGTATCATTATCCTTCCCCTGAAGTACCAGTATACAATATATCAACCGACTTAAATGAACAAACTTAAAGTCCCAAAAATAAAATGTCAAAAGTTTCACATAAAAAACTCAAAAAAAGTCCCACGTGATATCCAAATCTTGATGGATAAGTGCTCACTATTCCAAAATGGAGATGAAGATAAAACTCAGACGTTCTTCATATACCTCAAAAAAAACAAAATCTAGACATAGTGTATTATCTTAGGTATTACAATTTTAATAGAATAGTTATTTGTGAGCCACCAGGAGTTAACTTACTCTATTATTAGTGTTAATTGTGTGCTTAAGTGAATATTTATTAAATATTGGATCGCCAGGCACTAATTAAACCCTCTCTAGGTGTATGAAATTAAACTATGAATTCTTATACTGTACCGCGCTCCAATATTATCAACCTTTTGTGATTAACCTTTTTTGGTTGTGTGAATTTCTTAATATACCACCTATAATCCAATCATTACTTACTTCTATGGTGCTTAAATATACAATTAACATAAATTAATTTATAAATATGAATTAAAAAATTATATGTGATTATAACAAATATTAATAAAAAATTAATGAAAAATTGGAATGTCAATTCTATGTGAATAAAATAATAAAAAATTAATAAAACATTTAAAAAAAAAAAAAAAAAAAAGGGAATGTCAATTATTTTCTTTAAATTTGAGATGGTGTTGTTATTCAATTTAGTTAATGTGATAAGTCTGTGTTGGCAGCTTGAACCTCTCCCTCGTCTCCTCTCCTCTCTCCTCAGCTTAGCTTTCTCAATTGTGCTTTCTTCACTGGCTGCTTTGTTTATTCCTCCATATACGGAACATGCAGAGAAGGGAAAAGAAACATAGTGTCTTATCCGGGATATAAGTGATTTATTGCGCTTTGATCTCCCACTCACATTGTGTAAATGTAAATAACGCTTTGCATACAATATATCAAGATTCTGCTTCAGACAGCCTGGCTGATGTGTTTGCTTGCAGTAAATATACTCGCCATTCCTCTGTGGATGCGTGATAACGTCACCGCCCCTCCCCTACGCGTTACGCTACAGGGACTCGTAGCTTCCTCTGGGGGATGTGGATTTGCATTCCATCATTCACAGAGGCTATTTATAACCTGCCGGCTCCATTTTTGCTGTGATTTGTTAACTATTCGTTACCTCTCTATTCTTAAAAATATATATATACCCTACACTCAATTTAAATTTAATATGAAATAAATTTAAATAAATAAATATAACATATATCTGTATAAAAAATCAATAATAATGGAGAGTATAAAATTTATTGAAAATTTACTATTTATTCAAAATAAACAAAATTAAAATATATAAAATAAAATAAAATAAAAATAAATATTATAATGAAATAATGCAAAACAAAAAAAAAAAAATTGGAATTTATCAAATTAAAATAAAAGTAAAAGTAAAAAATAAATAAATAATAAAATAATAAAAAAATAAAAAATAAATAAAAATAAAATATAAAAAATAAAAAATAAAATAAAAATTACAATAAAAAAAAAATAAAAAAAATAAATAAAAAATAATAAATAAAATAAAATAAAAATAAAAATTAAAAATGTTTATCTAAAATTCTTTAAGTTTAATATTATGCGGACTTAATAACTTAAATACTACTTTGAAATGCTTGTATATGCTATTGTATGCTTTATCATTAATCCTTCTATTTTCCCCTTTATTATGTTCTATATTTAATAATCGCTCAAGAAACAAGCTAAATCAAATTCCTTGTTTAATCCCAAAGGATGCATTTCACTAATTTGATAAGTGGTAAAACATTTAAGATAAAACAATTCATATCATGTGACACCAAGGGGGTAGTATATGCATTGAAATGTCCGTGCAATAAAATTTATATAGGAAGAACAAAACGCAGGCTAAAAGAGAGAATAAAGGAGCATGTTCGGAACATTTCAAAAGGTTATAAATACCATAATGTATCATTACATTTCAAACTATACCATGAACAAAAAACAGAAGGCCTAGAATTTTGGGGAATAGAGAAGCATAAGGCACACTGGAGAGGAGATAATCTCATTAGAGAAATAAGTAAGAAAGAATCCCAGTGGATATATCTAATGAATTCCTTGCATCCTTTGGGATTAAACAAGGAATTTGATTTAGCTTGTTTCTTGAGCGATTATTAAATATAGAACATAATAAAGGGGAAAATAGAAGGATTAATGATAAAGCATACAATAGCATATACAAGCATTTCAAAGTAGTATTTAAGTTATTAAGTCCGCATAATATTAAACTTAAAGAATTTTAGATAAACATTTTTAATTTTTATTTTTATTTTATTTTATTTATTATTTATTATTTTTTATTTTTTATTTTTATTTTTATTGTAATTTTTATTTTATTTTTTATTTTTTATATTGTATTTTTATTTATTTTTTAATTTTTATTTTTTTATTTTTTATTATTTTATTATTTTTTTTTTATTTTTTTTATTTTTTTTTTACTTTTTTTTACTTTTACTTTTACTTTTATTTTAATTTGATAAATTCCAATTTATTTATTTATTTATTTATTTTGCATTATTTCATTATAATATTTATTTTTATTTTATTTTATATATTTTAATTTTGTTTATTTTGAATAAATAGTAAATTTTCAATAAATGTTATACTCTCCATTATTATTGATTTTTTATACAGATATATGTAATTTTATTTATTTAAATTTATTTCATATTAAATTTAAATTGAGTGTAGGGTATATATATATTTTTAAGAATTAAAAGTCTGAATTAATAAAGTATGGTAAATATTATATTTAAGTTAAATTTTAGATATTAAAAAACTTTGTGGAAAGATGATCAAATATAAGATTGTAATCCAGATTGTGAGGGGTGTGGATGTAAGCATTAAGTATACAGCCGAAGGATGATGATGCACACTTTGTATATATACAATGAATAATATTGAGATATAGTCTGAACTCCAAAGTAATGGAGAGGTAACGAATAGTTAACAAATCACAGCAAAAATGGAGCCGGCAGGTTATAAATAGCCTCTGTGAATGATGGAATGCAAATCCACATCCCCCAGAGGAAGCTACGAGTCCCTGTAGCGTAACGCGTAGGGGAGGGGCGGTGACGTTATCACGCATCCACAGAGGAATGGCGAGTATATTTACTGCAAGCAAACACATCAGCCAGGCTGTCTGAAGCACGATCTTGATACATTGTATGCAAAGCGTTATTTACATTTACACAATGTGAGTGGGAGATCAAAGAGCAATAAATCACTTATATCCCGGATAAGACACTATGTTTCTTTTCCCTTCTCTGCATGTTCCGTATATGGAGGAATAAACAAAGCAGCCAGTGAAGAAAGCACAATTGAGAAAGCTAAGCTGAGGAGAGAGGAGAGGAGACGAGGGAGAGGTTCAAGCTGCCAACACAGACTTATCACATTAACTAAATTGAATAACAACACCATCTCAAATTTAAAGAAAATAATTGACATTCCCTTTTTTTTTTTTTTTTAAATGTTTTATTAATTTTTTATTATTTTATTCACATAGAATTGACATTCCAATTTTTCATTAATTTTTTATTAATATTTGTTATAATCACATATAATTTTTTAATTCATATTTATAAATTAATTTATGTTAATTGTATATTTAAGCACCATAGAAGTAAGTAATGATTGGATTATAGGTGGTATATTAAGAAATTCACACAACCAAAAAAGGTTAATCACAAAAGGTTGATAATATTGAAGCGAGGTACAGTATAAGAATTCATATCTTAGGTATTACAAGTATAGTGCCACATGTGCAGCATGCAAAACACTATAGTGTCACAGGATTGTTGACAAAGTCCGGAAGTGACGAAACGCGTCCAGGGCACGTGACGTATTGACGTTCCCGGAAGTGCCGCGGCGGCCATTTTGGATTCTGGAGCGCGTGTGTCTGGCGTTCCTGGGACTCGCGGTGTACTCCTGGTGCTCCCCCAGAGCTGGAGTGAGAGTGGCGGGCAGGAGTGTGACGGGGTGACTCCCTGAAGATTATTGTGATATCACAATGGTGGTACTCAGTTGTCGCTAGGAGCAGGAAGCCGGTTTTACCAGATTTTAATGTAAGCGGCTACAATAAAATTTATATATCAATTTTTCATATACTGATTCCTGGTCTGTTTGTGAGGTCCAAAGGAACAAGAGGATGCCAGCTTGGGGATTTTCCATGCACATTGGTTGATCACATGCTGATATATTTTGAGTTAGGGTAATTATGCATTTTTTATATGGTTTGCAGTGATATCTATTGAGTATCTTCTTCACGAATGCTGTGACACTATAGTGTTTTGCATGCTGCACGTGTGGCACTATACTTGTAATACCTAAGATAATACACTATGTCTAGATTTTGTTTTTTTTGAGGTATATGAAGAACGTCTGAGTTTTATCTTCATCTCCATTTTGGAATAGTGAGCACTTATCCATCAAGATTTGCATATCTCGTGGGACTTTTTTTGAGTTTTTTATGTGAAACTTTAGACATTTTATTTTTGGGACTTTAAGTTTGTTCATTTAAGTCGGTTGGTATATTGTATACTTTGCAAAGCTTAACCAAGTCGGCTCCAAAACTATTTTTTTTTAAATTTTTCGAACACAAGTAAAAATCTTCATTTTGGCAATAAAATTCATTTTGGCAATAAAATCACCTCCAGAACATTATGGGGGGGGGGGGGGGATTCGATAAAGCTGCTGTGCCACTTTTCTGGTGTTAATCCCTCTCGTTAATGTATTGTGCCAAATTTAAGAAGCATTTTTGGTTCTGCCAGCGAATTGTGAGCCAAATTCAGGTAGTTCTAAAATGCGCCATTTTTACATTGTTTTGCATTGAATGCACCAAATGTAAAAGTGGAGCTAATTAAGACCAACTATCTTTTCGTGTACAGAGAAAAACTGGCTCAGAAAGATTTTGTGAAAGTTTTTCGAGTGCATTCTTAAAGTGGTGCAGCATGAGCCAAATTAAAGTACAAGTTCTAGAGAGGTACGTAAATTTGGCACATTCTTCACCACTTTCAGAATGTAAGAGATACTTTCGCAAAATCATATGACATTTATGCAACAGTTTCTCAAACACAGATTTTCGGGAAAAATATAATACCATGAATTTTAGTGCAAAAACACACACAATAATACCATTTTTTGGTCAAAATATAAAAGATGAGGTTGTGTTGAGTAAATTGATACCAAACATGCCATATCTTAAAATTGTTTGTACCTTTAGAGTTAAAGCGGCGTTCCAGTGAAAAAAAAAAAAGTTAGCAGCTAAAAAACCTGTAGATGCTTAATTTTAAAAAATGGACACTTACCTGTCCCTCGATCCTGCAGTGTCCCCCCCGTAGCCAGTTTCACCAGCTGCCCTTGTGTTCCCAGTGCTGGCATCTTCAGTGTGGGCACCCGGCTGTGACAGCTTGCGGCTTCACAGCAGCCGGATGCTCACTACGCATACGTGAGTAGCGCTGCACTTTCTGAATGTCCCCGTAGTCTTCTGGGACCTGTCACGTGTCCCAAAAGTCTACGGAGAGGGAAGGGGGAGGATCACCCAGGCGATTGCAGCAGACGTGGGAGTGGGCACCTGTCGAATTCAGGTACTCCCCCCCCCCGCTCCCCAAAGGTGCCAGTCCTTACCAGGAGCGGGGGACTAGTCCTTAAAACGGAACTTCCCCTTTAGGGTGGAGCTCCGCTTTAACTAGGAACTTTGTGCTAGAATTATTGCTCTCACTCTGACGTTTGTGGTAATATTGCACCATGGTTTACATACATGTACCCTGGGCCTATGTGGGATAATGGGGGTTACAGCAATTTTTTTTTAATTGTAATACATTTTATTATAATTTTATTTTTTAAAACTTTTTTGTTTATATTTTTTATTTATTTGATTGCTATCACAAGGGGTTAATAAACCACCATGTGATAGCATTGAGCAGGTGACAGGTACTCTCTATGGAGACATTAGGGGTCTAGTAGATCCCAATGTCTTCCCTGCCCTTCACACCATCTAACCATGCACAGATCGGCTTGGTTAGATGTGTCCCCTGTCTGTATTGGCCAGTCATGGTGGATCTGAAACAGGAAGCAACAAAATCACCATTGCTTCTGGTTTCATTGTTCCAATGTGAAATTGAGGCATGGATTTGTGTCACTCTCACATCGATCTCCCTCCCCTAGCTGGTGGTTGTGGGAACCACAGGAGTTAAGAAGCCACTAGCGGGGGGCACCGTGCCGCTGGCTCTGTGATGAAAGTCATTAACAGCTATGAAGCTGCCGCATGCATCACTTTCACTTTCAGGCCGGGAGCCAGCCATCAGATGGTGATTAAAGATTCAATCTTTGGATGTAGGTAGTACGTCCAAAGAGCTGAACTAGTTAATGAGTGTAGTGAAATTTCACTTTGCAAAGAATACCCAATCACACTCAAGAAAAATATAAAATAAAATATTTTTGCTTGCACATGATTGAATGACGGAAGTCACTAAGCTCTGGGGAATATCCCCTTGCAAAGTGCAGCTTCCCTTGCAAAGTAAACATTTGGTTTGCCTTTATTAAATCAACCAAAGAAGGAGAAGTATCAGCAATTCTCCCAATTCCATCATCCCTATACAACATGTTACTTAGATTCCAGAAGGCTTGTGGGTCCCTCCATGTCCTGAATGCAAAGGAGGATCTAATGAGTATGAGTCCAAGGTGGTACTGTCACTGTTTGACAATGTAGGTCAGGTACAGTTAACATTCTGAACTACAAATGTCAGTAAATGTTTTACTGAGTGCTGCTTTTATGTTTTGTATGTTTTGAGCGATTTAATATACCCTTTAGACCCAGTATCATGATAATTTTGGCAGACAGTAACATTGTACAGTAAAACAGTTTATAAACGTATTTATGCAGATTGAATAGAATGTTGTTTGAGATTATAGTGCTAACAGCTATTATTTTTATTGTACGGCTGTTAATGTGTATAGTTTACAATATGTCATTTCTCATTCTATACATGCCCTTTTTTATGCACACACACACAGTTGCATATATCTTCATGCAAACACACTGTATAAGAAAAGAAATTACTCACTGTAAGATTTTTCACAATTCCTTCAGAATCAACTGTTAAAAAAATAAAAATTTTCTTTAATATAAGTCATAGTTATTGCATGCAAGCATTACCTATATGCAAACCATTTTTTCAGAAATAATAAAATACATATTTAAAGGCATATTTTAACATTTCAGATTTTAAGCATAGATGTATTTTCCATTTTTCTTTTGTAACTCCAATCTTGCGGTCTCTTCTAACACTAATGGCTGTAACATTGTCACAATTTCGGTAATCCCAAACAGTCCCTTGGAATAGGGGAAAGGTCTTTTGCAACAGTACAGCAGTAAAAGTGAATGACAAGTAGGATCTAAGAAGAATCTTGTACTTCCGGGTTTGTGGACCATGTGACTCTCTCCCCTGCTTCTTACAGTTCAGAAAATGAGTGGAGCTTAGCAGTGAAGTCATCACACCCAACGTTTAAAAGCAGAGTCTTTTTGCTATGTTGTGCTATGCTGTATGATATTGATTACCTATGCTTGTGAGTACCGATTTCTATTTCAATAAACCTCCACTATGGAGGTTTTTCTTGTGTTCCTTCTTGAATGTGATTGAGCTTTGAAGACCACTATTAGTGTTCGAAAGGGGAATATATTGATCCAACCTTCAATCCGGGATTTATGTTAAGCACTGTGAGACTTCTATAAATGTGGGGTCTATTGCTCTGGAAAGCAGTTTGAGGTGAAAGTGGAGGAGTACTGGATGTTTTACATGGAGAATCCACACATTTGTTGAAGCATGGAGCACTGTGATTTACATTGGGTAGAGTTGACTATGTTTTGGAGATTTTGAGAAGGTTGTGACATAATCACTGAATGTATTGTCATATCACCTTTGGATTTATAATTTAATTAGACAGCACAACACAGTTGGTGCTTACAATTCAACAAATGGCCTAGGCCACCAATTACACAGGGGTATCTGGTCCTTTGTAGACTTGAACTCTAGGTATGGTTGGAACCCTATGGAAATGTCATGAAACAGAAACTCTTGTATTGATTTCCTTAAATGTTTGTATCTTTTAGAGCAAGAAGGTTAAACTGATATTAAAGGCAATTTTAAAAAATCAGGCAATCATGTTAGACTTTCCTGCTCTTTGCAGTGGTTTTGTACAGAGCAGCCCTGTTCCTCTTCCTCTCGGGTCCCCTACTGATGCTCCTGGCCCCTCCCACCTGCCGAGTGCTCCCAGAGCAAGTAGCTTACTCCTGAGCCACTGCTCTGTGTCCATTCACACACAGAGCCCGGCTCCCTCTCCTCATTGGCTCACTGTCTGTGATTGAAAGCAGTGGGAGCCAATGGAGTTCCAAGGATCTTGTGCACATCGCTGGATTGTAATGGGGCTCAGGTAAGTATTGAGGGGGTTGGGGGAGCTGCTGCACACAGAAGGTTTTTTACCTTGATGCATTCTACAACCACTTTAATGCTCTGTGCAGACCGAGGGGTACAGTTTATATAAGGAAAGGTTAGCTTTAGGGTTTAAAGTGATTCTAAAGGTTCAGATTTTTGTTTTAAAAATAGGAAACATATCATACTTACCTGCTCTGTGCAATGATTTTTGCACAGAGCAGCACCAATCCTCCTCTTCTCGAGTCCCCCCTGGCTCTCCTAGCTCCTCCCCCCTGCTCTGGGGGCACTCATACATGCTATAAAACACACATAGCATGACCCACAGCCAGCTCTCTCCTCACTGGCTGTGATTGACAGCCAATAGCTCCAGATTCTGTGTCTGAGCCAATGAGGAGGGAGAGACCCAGGAGAGCTGCTGCTCTCATACACATTACTGGATCGAGAGCTGACTCTGGTAAGTATTAGGGGGAGCTGCACACTGAAGGTTTTTACTTTCATGCATAGAATGCATGAAGGTAAAATACCTTCTGCCTTTAGAATCACTTTAAGAGAAGAGAAGTATGAGGGTAATGTAAAGGCTTAGAGTGAGGTCTTTAGATATTGCCAAAAACTAACCAGTGCTGATCTTCAGGTGTTGAAAGCTAATAAATAAGGGATGGCATGCTCTATGTTGCTACTTTTTTTAAAAGGTAGATGGAAGGACAGTCTACGAATGATTTAACTAAACTAATCTACTATTTTTCTAACTTCGCTGCATTTCAATCACATGAGAGACTGCTATTAGTTCTACTCAGTATATTAACACACAATCAGTGAGAAACATGTTTTAACATATTGATCTTTGTAGCTTAGTAACACAGTTAATCAAAAAGCAATTAACCTTAACAGTTACTATCTACTGCACAAAGTTCAATATTTACTATAAAAGTAAGGTCATTGTATTCAGTTATCACTGCTGCAATGATAGCCCTAACCTGCTAATCATAAATCACCCTTCCTGTGTAATGTCAATGAATCAGAATGATATTCATCACTGCATATATAGGCGTGCACAGGGGGTGTGCTGGATGTGCCTAGGCACACCCTAATCTCCCCCTGTGGTGCAGATTCACCCTGCTGCCCGTAACACTCATGTGTGCCCTTTTCGCCAACGCAGCACTGCCAGCTTCCCTCCTCTCTCTCCAGATGCTGCAGAGACACAGGAGGATAGGTTTCAGGATGGAGACCAGGGGAAGAGGCCAGTAAAAAATGTAATTTACTGGTGCCTTCCCCTTCCTATGGTGTAGGTACAATGACACAACAAGTCAAACATGGCTTATAGACAATACAGTCCAATACAGCTCCAGGCCATGAAAAAAGCAGTGCAAGGTTACATAGCTTCACAACTTGGCTGACAGGATTATGCAGTTCACAGTCAAGGTAGCAATTTAAAGAATTAAGATCATAAGGTTAATAATGTTACATTGTGTTATTTAAGCAGTGGATAGAGGCAGTGTAGACATGTGTGATGTGACAAGATACAGTCAAATTTTCATGTGGCATTCCACAAGATAGATGTGATGCTCAAACAGTATGCACCTATTACGTTTTTGAAGCAGGTGATGCAGAGACCCATTTAAAAAACTAGAGACTGAGCGCAACCAGCAGTGACCTCGTGCTTGCTAGGGATTCAGGTTCATCCAGAGAGAAAGAACTGAAGCTCCCCATAACACTGATAATAAGGTCGACTTTCAAGGAGATACCCATCACATTGTCAATAGTGGTTATAATGTTAGACCAGAGCCGGTGTAAGACTATTTTGCACACTAGGCAAGACCAGCTACTTGCGCCCCCCCCCCCCTTCTTCCAAAAACAAAAATAAAACATTATAAAAACAGCTGAAAATAAAAACAAAAATAAAACATTATAAAAACAGCTGAAAATACAGTGAGAAACAGAAGTCTTTGAACACTCTGCGATTTTGCAATTTCTCCCACTTAGAAATCATGGAGGGGTCTGAAATTCACATTGTAGGTGCATTCCCACTCTGAGAGACAGAATTAAAAAAAAAATTCAGGAAATCACATTGTATGATTTTTAAAGAATTTATTTGTCTTGCACTGCTGAACAAAAGTATTTGAACACCTAAGAAACAGCAAGAATTCTGGCTCTCAAAGACCTGTTACTGTGCCTTTAAAATGTCCACCTCTACTCCACTCATTAATCTAACTTAGTAGCACCTGTCTGAGCTCTTTAAACACACCTGTCCACCCCACAGTCAGTCAGACGCCAACTACTACCATGAGCAAGACCAAAGAGCTGTCAAAAGACACCAGAGACAAAATTGTGGACCTCCACAAGGCTGGAAAGGGCTACGGGCAATTGCCAAGCAGCTTGGTGAAATTAGATCAACTGTTAGAGCAATTGTTAGAAAATGGAAGAGGCTAAAGACTGTCGGTCTCCCTCAGACTGGGGCTCCATGCAAGATCTCACCTCGTGGGGTATCACTGATGATAAGAAAGGTGAGGAATCAGCCCAGAACTACAAGGGAGGAGCTGGTCAATGACATGAAGAGAGCTGGGACCACAGTTTCAAAGGTCATTGTCGGTAGAACACTACGCCGTCATGGTTTCAAATCATGCATTGCAAGGAAGGTTCCCTTGCTCAAGTCATCACATGTCCAGGCCCATCTGAAGTTTGCCAAGGACCATCTGGATGATCCAGAGGAGGCATGGGAGAAATTCATGTGGTCAGATGAGACCAAAGTAGAACTTTTTGGTCTAAACTTCACTCGTCGTGTTTGGAGGAAAAAGATGGATAAGTTGCATCCCAAGAACACCATCCCTACTGTGAAGCATGGGGGTGGTAACATCATGCTTTGGGGGTGCTTTTCTGCGAAGGGGAAAGGACGACTGCACTGTATTAAGGAGAGGATGAATGGGGCCATTTATTGTGAGAATTTGAGCAACAACCTCCTTCCCTCAGTCAGAGCATTGAAGATGGGTCGTGGCTGGGTCTTCCAACATGACAACGGCCCGAAGCACACAGCCAGGATAACCAAGGAGTGGCTCCGTAAGAAGCATATCAAGGTTCTGGAGTGGCCTAGCCAGTCTCCAGACCTAAATCCAATAGAACATCTTTGGAGGGAGCTGAAACTCCGTATTGCTCAGCAACAGCCCCAAAACCTGACAGATCTAGAGGAGGAGTGGGCCAAAATTCCTGTTGCAGTGTGTGCAAACCTGGTCAAGAACTACAGGAAATGTTTGACCTCTGTAATTGCAAACAAAGGCTTCTGTACCAAATATTAACACTGATTTTCTCAGATGTTCAAATACTTATGTTCAGCAGTGCAAGACAAATAAATTCTTTAAAAATCATACAATGTGATTTCCTGAATTTGTCTTTTAAATTCCGTCTCTCAGAGTGGGAATGCACCTACAATGTGAATTTCAGACCACTCCATGATTTCTAAGTGGGAGAACTTGCAAAATCGCAGGGTGTTCAAATACTTCTGTTCCTCACTGTATTAAAACATCACAATTTCTGGTAATTTGCAAAAATAAGTGCCATAAGATGCCACCAGCACACATATTAAAGGCAACATCAGTTTCACGGACAGAGTGTATCTGTTGCTGGCAGTGGTTGGGTGACAGCTGCAGTGAGTGGAGGATGATGGATCCACACTCTGACATATCCCAGGCTAGAATTCTCCAGGCAATGGGGGGAGATAAAATGTTGTGACAGCAGGCAGCTGAACTGAGCGATCTCACACAGTTATAGATCCCACACAACACAACAAACCAACACCAACACTGACACAGATCAGCAGGCCCAGCAGGCACTAGAAGAGCAGGCTGTGGGATCGTGATGATGTCATCACTCACCGACACATTGCACATGTGATGGATGTCCAGCCGGCAGGGTCACGCTCACACTCACAGAGACATCAGAGTAAGACGTTACCTTCCTCCGCAGGCGCAGCTCCACCTGTACTAATGAATGGGAAGAGAAGGGCTGGAACTCCACAGTGATCTGCAGCCACCAGCCAGCTTGCAGTAAGACACTGAGTCTGAGAGGAACACTGGAAGGAGCGGCAACTCAGCTGCTACACTGGCATCTTCCTCTGTCCTTTCTTCTTCCCCTGTGCTGCCCCTCCTCTCAGATGAAGGATCATTTAGGACGTGGCGGTGTCCCACACAGAGTGAGTGCCAGCATGTGTAGTGACCAGGTGCCCCTAGGTGGCAGTGCACCCTAGGAGCCCTAGTTTGCCTAGTGGAAGCACCAGCCCTGTGTCAGACCAATATCTTTTAAGTTTAAGGCATCACGATAAGAGGTAAATTAGATTAACCTGGGTTGATTTCATTTACAGCAGCAGGGATCAGAGCCTAGGGCAAAATAATAGAGAAAGTTTGGAGTTTGATACGCCCTTTGTATAATAAATAATTGTGTTAACCTGTCATAGGGGGAGAGTGAAACAAGAGGGACTGTTTATTATATCTCCTCCCATTCTGTTTGCAGTTGGTGGAAAGACTTAAGGGTGTGATGTACATATGGATGAGGGATCAAAATTATATCCGCTTTATTCCAACACTGAAAGCACTGTAGTTTTGTAAGCTCTGGGAGAGATTCATTTGACCAGATAGGAGTAAACCAAGTATAACTAGAGATCTGAAGAAGGTGTTTTGCCCTTGGCCAGATATGCCCTATCAACTCTACAGTTGGAAAATGCAAATACGTTTTATTGTAAACAGGGATGTCTAAGGTATCAGAGGGGTTTAACTCATCAAGCAACCATCTAAGTACGTTAAATGATGTGGAGGGGAGGTACAGAGCTCCCAACTGGCTAGATGTTACTATTATGAGGCAATTAAATATAATCATGGATTTGGGACTGCTAGGCCTCCTGCGACCCTGGGGTGTTGAAGTACCTCTAGTTTAATGCTAGGTGTCTTCTTTTTCCAAATGAGGTCACAAAAAATGATATTTGGGGCATCCACATCACTTTGATCAGATTAGTGCGGCCGACTACTGATAAGGGTTTATACCAGGTCATGCATTATTCTCTACATCTGGACATCAGAGGGAGAAGATTAAGGGGAAAAAAGTCAGTGATCATGGGTAAAATCATGATACCCAAATATTTGATCTGAGAGACCACCTTAATATGTGACAGAGCTAGCAGGTCTGGTAGGGGACCTAGGATCAAAAGTATGGACTTGTCCCAGTTGATTTTTAAACCAGAGAAACAACCAAATTGAGTAATTAGTGAAGCCTGAAAGGTATGCATATCTGAATGAAAGAGGAGCATATGATCTATGTAAAGTGTGGAAGCCAACCGCTTCAGGTGCTTGTCAAAGTAGACATGCTAAAGGTTCTATCGCCACTACAAAAAGCAGTGGTGAGAGTGGACAACCCCTGACGTGTTCCAAAAAAATCAATAGACAGTAAGCCATTAGTAAGCGAAAAGAGGCTGGGGGTTGGGCAAATAATAGGCAAAGCAAAGTACAGGAATTAACATAAAACCCAAATTTGCCCAGATATATCTCATGCTCTACTGTTGAATGTTTAGGTATGAAGCATCTTTGATTTGGATGAATAAGCTTAGCTATGGCCTTGTTCAGCCTAAAGGACTTTAGCTAATATTTTAACATCAGCAGGGAGTAGTGATATTGGATGATAAGAGTCTGGAAGGGTTGGGTCCTTATGTTAGGAAGTACCGCTATGATAGCTTTATACATTGATTCTGGCAATAGCCCAGAGTCAAATGCCTCATTAAGGGTTTGGAGGAGTGCAGGGTGTGACGATCGTGGTGTCAGACCCCAGCCCTTCTCACCAAACTCGTGACCAAAGGACTAACCAATCTAAAACCGCGCTGTCACATGCGTAACAATGCCATGCCCAGCTGCACCCTGCACACAGATTTTCCAGCTAATGGACTACAATCTGTGTACTTGCAGCCTGAGAGGGATTGTTACTGGGTCAGGTTAATTACGCAATTAATCCTTCACACTGCCACCACCTCCTTTTTGTACAGAGAAAGAGGAAACTCGGCAATATTAGCAATAACACTAGGATGGTTGGATAATCGTTTGTATACCACTGTCACCGCAGGCAGGTTATACAGAGGGTTAAACACACACAGAGTAGCACTCTTTAGAGGCAGGAATTTGTAGTTTGCATTAAAGAGTGTTAGAAACAGTTCAACACTTTCAAAAAGTAAGATTTATTACTAAAAGGTCAAAAGGGTGCAATAAAAATATTTACAGAAAAAGATGTAGCCAATATATATATAAAAATATACAGAGAACAATAGCACAGCAAAGAGATAACAGAAAGAAATTTAGCTAAAGTACTTGCCAGTCAGCCTTGGTTTAAGCAGCTTCCAAGTTTCAGAGCCAAAAGGATGCTTTGATCTCCAACTGTTAATTTTGATGTTAAAACAGGGATTCTTGAACTCTCACACACCGCTCAACTCAGCCTAGCTTAGCTTTTCTAGTAATCCCACAGGGTGTCTCCCTGGAGCAGTAAACCAATCACCTCATTTGGGGAGGGAGTTGGTAGGTGGAGACCCAAGCTCTGACCAAAAACTCTCATAGCTTATATTATGGTTCATAATTTACCCTGGATACATACAACATCCTATCCTCGAGTAGATTATTATGCAGAATCACCTGCTGAACAGTTAGATATGAAATATGAAATATTCGCTTGAATGGTTTAGGGTTTAATATAATAGGGAATTTGTATTAACCTCAGCCGTCTGAATATGTGCTCCATGTTTGTGTAATTACGTCCTATTTGAAGATATCAAGTTTTTAAAACTTGTGAGTTTTTAAAAGTAAGTCTGTTTTTACGACCCCTTGGAAGGTCTTTTGAAGTTCAGTGAGGGACTTGGTTTACACTTTTATAATAACCCAGATTGTGAGCTAATAGGTAGAACAAGATGAAAGAAAGAGCGCACAAACTTTGCGCATTACCTCAATAAATAGTGACTAATTTATTATTAAGGAAATATATTCACAAAGTGATGGTATAACAGGCATAAGTAACCATAATCCAAACAGGGTTACAGGTAAATCCAAAAAGGGGGGGGGGAATGAAGGCTAACGTGTTTCGAAGGGTGCTCCCTTCTTCATCAGAGCTGGGTTGAGCAGATAGAGACTTCAGTATGGCAGAGTTCCCATGGCAAGGAGATATTCAGCCACTGAGTGTCAGTATTACAGCAGTTCAGCCTGTTTACTAAAACCACTGACACTCAGTGGCTGATGAAGAAGGGAGCACCCTTCAAAACGCGTTAGCCTTCATCCCCCCTCCCTTTTTGGATTTACCTGTAACCCTGTTTGGATTATGGTTACTTATGCCTGTTATACCATCACGTTGTGATTATATTTCCTTAATACTAAATTAGTCACTATTTATTGAGGTAATGAGCAAGGTTTGTGTGCTCTTTCTTTCATCTTCTGCTGCAGTTTTATTAAGCTTCCCCAGCTTCATGATAGAGCTGCACAATCTCTGATCACCAGCGGATGAGCACACAACACGCTGCTTGTTACTAACGCCCATTTGATCTGAGTCTTTGAGCGCAGGAGATAATGGATCTTTTGTGAGCTAATAGGTACCTAGGCACCAGCTCGGCTGGGGGGTTTTATAGTCCTGACGCCCTCCCAATGAGCTTTGCTGCCTGTGATCTCTAATAACACACACCGACCACATTCCTGAGGGAGGGGGGAAATCGGAGGAGGGAGAGAGAGAGATACAAGATGGAGGGGTTTTGAGCAAAATGGATGACTGCGTCCATCTCTGTATGCCCAATTGCTACACAGGGAGAAGGGTTTCTCTGTATTGTATGTAAATTTAATTCGGGAGGCCATCTTCTCCCAGAGCTTTACAGGGAGGGAAGCTTGCTACTGTTATTTCCAACTCCTGGTGCGTAGAATTGATTATTTTTTAAATACAATCTGGCACCAAACAGAACACATCAGTCTGCAATAGGTGAAAGTACAGACTTCTATTATGAGTTAAGTGGTGTTTGGCTTCAAAAAAATATTATTAAAAAGATCCATTACTGGATTTGGCCCACAGATATAACCTGATATAAAATAATC
Source organism: Staurois parvus (assembly GCF_062004578.1). NCBI lineage: Eukaryota > Metazoa > Chordata > Amphibia > Anura > Ranidae > Staurois > Staurois parvus. The sequence goes on along the minus strand of NW_028317961.1, from coordinate 5,520,682 downwards.
CTTCATTCACTTCCATAGTGCCCAACATAATCTAAAAGTTTAGCTCGTGCCTCACACCTACAAATTGTATGCTATTGTAAAAGGTATTGTAGACCTTTTTATCAATCAACGAGTAGTCTCTGCTGAGGCAGAGTTTAATCAGCCAGGCTTCAACCAAAACCCCCCCACAAGGAAGTATATTGTTGGCTGATACTCTTTAGTGGAAGCCCCAATGTTCACCCCTGGCAAATGCTGATGTGCATAGAGGTAAATACCAAAATGGCAAATAAAGACAGAGGTGTGGGAGGATGATATTCAAGCACTGTAGTTGTTCTCACTGATTGGAGTAGGACTCCACAATACAAGGGAACCTTTATGCATTGTGCAGTCTCCATGTATGGTATATTTGGGAATGCATGCATTAAGATTTCTGTTTATAAACCAAAAAGAATAGATGGGTCCTCATTTCTAAAATGTAGGACACAGTGCTGTGTTTTGTTGGTGTGCATTTAAAAATTGGTTGCCCATCCAAATGGGCACCACCCAGTGTTTAAAATATGTTTGAATGTCTCTCATTTTCTGTAACTGAAGTAAATTAACAAAATAGGACATTGCAAAAACACAGCATAAGTTAGATGCAGGAAGCATTATAATAAAGGAAGAGTCACACCACAGACGCATGTTAGAGAAAGAGGAAGAAAACACACAGCAGAGTTCAGAAGACTGACAAGGGTCAAACCAGCAGTAATACAGAAGCACCACAAAAGACCAGAAGAAACGTTCTTGTTTGGAAACTGTTAAAGAACACTGCATTCACATTGACAGCCAGGGGGCTTTGAAACCAAGCACATTTATACTGCCCCCAGACCGCCCACCTACAAGTGGCTGCTTTGCATCACAGTGCAATGCCTGTCATCCTCTCCCATGTACTGTAAAGGAGCGGGGCCACACCATAACCACAAATACGTGACTCACAGTCGCGGCGTGGTCGAACAATGCAATACTGCCATTCAGCAATAAAAAAAAAAAAGTTTTGAAAGGCAGCAATACAGTGGTATCCTCCTGAACTTTTGTGAACCTCCTTTTACCGTCCTCTGAAAAGCGGTCCACCACAGATCATTTTTCCGGGGGGCTGTAAACGCTACCACTAGCATAGTGTGAAAGGAGCATAAGCAAGTTTATATGAGCTGTCTTGAGTGTCTGTGCTACATAATCTATTTAAACCACTAGGTGAGTCAGTTGCATAACTAAGAACAGTGTGGCCAACCAGAAGTGGTGAATGCCACCCAAAGAGCCAGTCCTAGAAGTTCAGCAATTATACTTGTTATTTTTTAGCCTGCCTTCAATTACAAGCTTCTTACCGGAAAGTTAAGAATAGGATTTAATAAATTGTGTACCTTGAGGCCAGGTAGAGCATTTGTCTAGCAATATGTATCTTAGTTTAGAGGGTGTTGCAGTCTACTTTAATTACTTTTTATGATTCAGTTACATACATTATTAATTCCTGCCAGTAGAAAGATTAGCAAAGATGATCGTGATTTTTTTTTCTTTATTTGTGAATGGAAGACGATCCTGTACTTAAAGATAGGTAAAAAATCACCCATTAGTACATTCCCCCACACAAAACACTAGTTAATTCTATTTTGAAAAACCTTACCATTTAGGAGAAAAGTCTGATTGAATTTTTGTTACCTCATCTCTGTAGTTCAAAACATAACAGCATCTGCTCTGTCACGGAGGAGGTGTAATAGCAGGGATTGCATCATATCCTCTCCTCTCTGTGCAGTAAAAGGAAACTACCATTCCCATCAACCACAGGGAATAGTATGTGTGTGGGTACACTAGGCCTGTACATGTTGAATGTGTCTGAGAGTCTCAGTCCACCCACCAATGCAAGTGGGGTTGAATAACATCACTGCTTGCTAGAGAAAGAACTACAGAAGGGATGTGCCAAGACCAGTGACTGGGGGAATAGGAGGCATAGCAGCCACTAATCTTACAAACAGGAAACCAAAGAGAATTAACGGTTTGATTTGAAAATGAATAGGCTATTTCAGGGCTACATAGAATGCGTAAAGGTAAAAAAAACCTTGAACCTTTACAACCATTTTAAGCTCACTGTTTCTGCTGTTGTAGCGGGCTTCCCAAGAGTTAAATGGGCGTAAGGTTTGGGGGTAGAGAAATAAGCTGCAATACCTTATTCCCCTCTCCAGACAGGGTCCCATCATGCTGTGCAACAGTTCCTCTGAAGCCACTTCTCTTTGGCACTCATGTCATCATGTACAATGCAGAACCAGCAATCCTGCACTGTACATGAGGGCAGCAAGAGCCTGCCCACAACCCACGGCATGGGAGAGAAAACAAGTAGGTGCTACGCCCATAGATAATCCTCACGGAGGTGAAATGTAAGTGCTCTGACTGTGTGTGTCTTCCCAGCACAGATGCAACTGATTGATGAGGATTGGTATAGCCAGCACGCGTCTTCCCGAGTAATACACTTTATCTAGTCATATAAATGGCATACGCGTTTCGGCTATGGCTTATTGCCAAAACACGTAAGCATGCTTATATGCACATTTTACTTGCTCAATAAAGTTTGTGATTTGGGAAGACGAGTGCCGTCTTTACCAATCCTCATCATTCATGGGAGAGAAAAGCAGAGCCTGCTGGAACAAGGAATAAGCTAAATATTACAGTTTATTCCTCTATCTACTAGACTTAACAAGCATTTAACCTTTGGGAGACCCACTGCAAGAGTGTTTTGTTATACAGTATATAACAAGCCAAACTTTTTGGGGATATTCATTCTATTAGTCATGGAGACAATAGTGACTAGGGCAGAAAGTGATGGGAAATCCAAAATTTTACAGTTGTCACCAGAACAGGAGGAGGGGGAAATCTTCCATTTGAGACAAATGTGGGGTTGCATTTCATTTTGCACGATTTAGTTACTTCTTGTTCAAGGTTAGGAGGTGCAGGAAAATATCCCACAGGAGGACACAGGTAGATGAGATTTCTTTCCACTTCCTGTCGTGGAAATGCACCCAATGGCACACAGGCAGTAGATGACCTAATCCTTCTTCACTCTAGCCAAAGCTGGAAAAAAGTTGCAGCTGAAGTGAAGTTCAACATATGCTAGTCTGTGCATTTTAGGCCGAAAATATGAAATTCAGGACCCTCAATTCTCTAACAAAATGTATTTGGATTAAAGTTATATATCATATTTAAGTGGTTTATTTAATAGAAGATGCTTTCAAAACTACAGGAAAATCTGGTCTGCCTGGTGCACTTCACTAGACACCTGTGACAACTAATCCAAGGCTGTATTAACTATATACTCCCAAGCCTGAAGCAGGATAAGCAATCTATAATCCTTTACTAACATCCTACTGTTGACAACCTTCATTCACTAGTCCCTCCCAAGTCATTTCACATTAATGTATGAGCAGTATTGTCATCCTTTTGTTCAAATGATTATGGTTAGTTACCAATTTGACTGCAAAACACTTACATCCCATTCACACTTGTGTGACTTGTCATGCGACTTTCGATATCAAAGTTGCATGACAAGTCTTATCCCATATTTTACAATGATAACCATTCATATATGTGTGACATAAAGTTACAGCAACTTCAAAGTTTGATCTGACTTTCATGCAACTTGAGGGCCATAGACATCAATGTTAACCCTCAAAAGTTGCATGAACGTTATACCTGAATGTTGTACATGCACCAGTGGTGCAACAGTTGGTGACTTTGCAGAGGGACAACAAGTCATATCCAAGTGGCACCCATCTACATTTGCATCAAAGTTGCACTCTAAAGTCACACAACTTTGGTGTCCTACAAGTGTGAATGGAGCCTTAAAGTGATACTAAAGTCTTGTTGTTTTTCTTTTTAAATACAAACATGCACTTTTCCTTTATTACTCTACCATTCACACACAGAGCTGCGGCTCGGCCCTGCCCCCTCGCTCTCCTCATTGGTTCACTGGCTGTGATTGACAGCAGTGGGAGCAAGTGGCCAAACAGGAGTGAGAGTCCCTGGAGAACCGAGGCTCTTGTGGACATCGCTGGATCAGGATGGGGCTCAGGTAAGTGTTAAGGAGGGCTGAGGGGGCTGCAACACACAAAAGGCTTTTACCTTCATGCATACAATGCATAAAGGTAAAAAGCCTTGAGCCTTTACAACCACTTTAATAAAAAAAAAAAGTAAAAAGTCACCTCTTTTAACTCCCAAAATTAGGATTTTATAGGCGTTTGGGTGGCCATACACACTTCTATTTTATTATCTGCTTGATGTGTGATTGGATTAAAAACTGCAAACAATGGAATAGCCAGAGCTTCCTTTCCAACCAATTTAGATCAAATTTGATCAAACTGATTAAATTAACCGAGACAGAATTTATCAATCAGATTTTGATCAAAGAAGATTATGAGATTACATGGTGGAAACAGAGATACGATTGGTAACTTATAATTGTATGTTACAAATATATGTTTACTATCAATCAAAATTCATTTCCCCATGTGCAGCATATTGATCAGATAGGTTGTCAACTATAGATCGATTATTCCTGAAGAGATCATTCAGAAAAAGAAATTGATCATTTATGAAAATGTGTATGGCCACCATCCATCTAAGTAAAAAGTCCTAAGGAAGAGAAAAAAATTCAATTCCCCTTAGAGCTCAGATATTAGGAATATGTTGGTGATATATTTTTAACTGTGTATAGTTATGACCAAGTTAATATACAGTATCAATCATATTTTTTTCACTCATTCACTACCCATTATCCCTAAGTTTTTATCCTCCCCTGTTTGTGCACTGTTTGTTAGTCTTGTAATATATTGTAAAACTTTAGTGAAAATATATTTAATTTTTAAAAATGTTACCACTTTTGCAACTCATGTATTTGTCCTTAATTAGTGCCCAAGTGCTTTTTGCAACCATTCTTACCAATGTAATGTTATAAATCTTTTTTTTTACAGCAAGGAAGATATTGGTAACTAGTAAAATGAAAGACTTACATGTTAAGTAGTCCTGTGGGACATTATATGCCCTAAAACGAGCTGCTGGCCCGTCATACAGCCAAAAAAAAGATGTTGATTCAAAGTAATTTGTCATGTACTCCAGCTTATCACAAAATGTTTGCTCCATTCCTGCAAAAAGGTAAAATCACTCATTATTTTTAAACACATTTATATATTTTTTTGAAGGTACTCATTTTTACACCAGCCTTAGTGATACATTTATTCTTGCTGTTTATTAATCAGGTGTGATCTAAAAAAAAAAAAATAGAGATTTTCACTTTTGAAAGTAATTTTTTAACTTAAGTAAATTAACCTAAGCAAAGTATAGGTTAGTTTTGTTTATTGAGACCCTCTCAAATTCCCATTCAGGAAAAATTTAACTGTAACTGTTCAACTCTTTTGCATCAAGCATACGCCATATGCGACCTCACTGAAATGGGTCTTCTTCATATGTTTGTACCTGTGTGTGACAAAGACAGCAAAACCCCCCCCTCAAAAAAACAACTGACGGTGGTTCTAACCCCTTACCACTCCACCCATCTCTAAAAAAGTTTCGCCTTAGTTATGCTTTAGCTCTAGTTCACACTAATGTAATGCGGAATTCTGGTTTCTGGTTTCCGCACCGCATCATAATTGCACCCCTTCATGCGAATTGCTTCAGGCATGTGTGTTAAGTTAACAACACCCCAAAATCAGTTCACAAAGTGTGGTGCAATGTACAGAATCGGATCGCATAGGCGTGAACACCCATGCGATCTGATTCTGGTGCGGACAGAAAAAAGGGTCCTGCACTATTCTGGTGCGGATGTGGTGTGATTTGAGTCATATAAATTGTATGGCTCAAATTGCACCCCACAGAAATCGCATGCGTTTTGTACAGGAATGTGGAGCAGTTCCTGTGCGAATTACATGCCACGTGCCATGCCGCATCAATGTGAGCCAGAGCTCAAAGAAGTATTGCCAGAAGTTGAAAATCCTTATCAAATGCCCCAGGGGGACCTAGTTAATATATCACTTGGTTCCATTCAGCTCTCTTTGGTGGTTTCATAATTGAATAAAATGTTTATTTCTGTCAGTGCTTGCTGTAACTCCACCCCAAGCTGAAGCCCAAATTATGGGTGTTCCTATGGCTGCGTTACAGCCAGCATTGAGCCCCACCTTCTCTTCATTCTTCACCTCCACTATGTAATTTGGCAGCTCTGCGCCTCCACTGGCAATTTCCTTGTATTGGAAGGCAATAAAGAGTGTGTTTGCTGCTATCCATGATATATAATAAATGGGAGGTGGATAAAACACAGGCTAACATTTTGAACTACCCATCAACTCTCGCAACTCCCAGATCCAGCTACCAGCTATACTGGGAAAAGAGAATGGAACAGTAGTTGTCTATCTATGAAGGAGCACCATCCTTCATAGAACAACACAAGCCCACAACAACATACAGTACTCCAGCTATTACTGCGGACACTCTAATTAGACTAACAGGCTGGTGGCTCTGGGCTCAGATGCCCGACAGAGATTACAGTAGTAGCTGGTATGTATTGTTGTGAGCTTGATTTTTGTGAATGGCAGCGCTCCTCTCCAGAGTGCTATTATTTACTACAGCACAAGCCTTTCTGTCTCCCCAGCTGAGTCTGGGATTTGCAAGAGCTGATGGGAATTTCTGAATCTTAGGCAGGCCATAGATGGATCAAAAATCGGCTGAAAATTCGTCCGAAAGAATAGTCAGACGATTTTCAGATCGATAGTGGGTGAATTTGTCAGCCGTTTTTCGTGATTTTGACGCTCTTTTTAATCGCTCATGTTGGAAAAAAATGGCCGAATTTGTCAATCGGGCGATTTTCACATCAATGATGGGCAAATCAGCCGATCTTTTTACCAATTAAAAAAAATGCGCATAAGCCGTGACCTGCAAGAAGAAGGAAAAGGAGAAAAAGAAGAAGATGAAGACAAAGCAAAAGAAGAACATCTGTATCTATTTGTATCCATTTCGGATACAGATGTTTCTATTCGGATACAAATAGATACAATGTTGCAACCGCAATACTTTTAAATGTCAAAAATAATAGCGGAGTGTCCCTGCAGAGAGCTCCGCTATTATATTTGACATTTAAAAGTATTGTGGTTGCAACATTGTATCCATTTGTATCCGAATAGAAACATCTGTATCCAAAATGGATACAAATAGATACAATGCTGCAACTTTGCTATACTTTTAAATGTCAAATATAATAGCGGAGCTCTCAGCAGGGACACCGGTATTATATTTGCCGGCCGCAGACGGGACGAAAATCAGCCAATTTTCTTTTACCAATCGTGGTAACGTCGGCCGATTGAACAACCGATTTTTCGTTTTTTAAAAAAAAAAACAGACGGTTTTCGCCTCGTCTATGGCCTGCCTTAGTCTTTGTTTTATTGCACCTTTCCTTTACTACTCTACCAAGGATAAAAGCAAATAGACTTACTTTCCTTTCAAAACAAGTAACGGTACAACCATTAATATCTCAGTACAAAATAAACAGAAAAACCCACCTCTAAAGTACTGTGGGCAAACTATTGGAGCTATATAAATCCTGTATAATACTATAGCATTGATTTCTTATAAAAAAAGGTATTTACACATCCTCGCTTTCAGTACAAAATGCAAAAACAAGGAGCTCAGTCTCTGTTTATGGGTATGTGGGCAAAGGCATGAAAAAAAATAGTTTTTGCCCCTTTTAGCCATCTGTGCAACAAGTACCACTGGTGTATACCTATTACAAACTTGCATACAGCTGTTTCGGGCGTCTTGGCTCTCATCAGTGCAAAATATGGCTTTACTGGCTCCATGGTGTAGGGCTTGTGAGTCCAGGAGAACAGTAGACCCATTAAGGTCATGGAGAGGTGGTACAAAAGAACCCAAAAAGCCCACCTGTAAAGTACTGTGAGATACTGCATTGCCTTCTTATAAATGAAGGTATTTAAAGGTCATCCCTCCAAACACATAACTAATAAACAAGAAGTTCAATCTCTGCTTATGGATAAGTGGGTGAAGTCATGCACTTGGGGATTCAATAGGAATGTTCAGCTTCTGATGATACCTCTTCTTTAAAGTGAAAATTCACATTGTAAATTGAAACTTCACTTTGCAACGCAAACGTTTTCTACTTCTTTAGTAAATTAATCACACTGAGTAATTTTCACATAACAATGTTTGCAAAATAGTTGATATATCAATTTTAAGTGATTTTTTTAAAGAGACCCATTGAATAGTAAATTAGTTCATTTGAAAGGTTCTGAGATCTCTTGGCAATGGTGGATCTGTGACTGCAGTTACATGGACAAACTGCATACCATGGTCAGCAACCAAAATCAGATTCACGCAATTATGTAGATTCCTTTGCTTCAGTCCATCCATTAGCATCCCCACTGTCTTGTCAGCGCGTAACAAAGCAAGAATCACCTATGAAAATCAGGAGGAAAAAAAAAGTTGGATAGTGCATAAAATGCCTTCATAGTAAAACTGGTATGCTCATGTCATCATATCTGATCAGTGACCTTATGGGACCTCTGCTACAGCTCAACTATCTATTAACTCTAGGTCTATTTTACCAGTAGATAAATTGTATTTCCTGTCAGGTTAGTCTTTAAGAAGACAGATAAAAACCAAGCGCTAGGTGTCTGTTAGAGAACAAAGGAAGGGGAAGAAAGGCTAGCAGCTGACATAGGAAGTAAACCTCTGGAACTTCAAGTGGTAAATAGACAATAATAATAATATGCAGCGCTCAATGCCAAAATTAAACTAAATTAAAATACATAGGTTAAATAGGTTCAGTGGTTTTAAACTCAATAAAACTCAGATATGATGCAAAAAATGTAGGTGAACACAGCATGTAGATCATACAGGATAATAGTGACTTCTGTGATGCATCAGCAGACGATAAAGTAGAATGCTCGTGACTCTTGTGGTAATTATACTGAGTATAGATTGCACTAACCAGATGCATAAGAAGATGAAGCATGGAGTAATTAAGACCTACTCCTAGTACTCTGGATGTAGGACCCTGGAAAGGTGGTCGTCATCTAAAATCTTGCCACTAGATGTCATGTATCCCAGGCCAAAAGGACAAGGATCCATGGATATCTCAACATCAGACAGCAGAGGGATTATCCAAATCATCAGACAGCAGATGGGCAGGAAATGATGAGCACCTTCAAAAAAGCCCGGGCTCCCTCAGAAAAAAGAGCCCCAGGCCAGAAGCTTTGATAGTGTAGGCCCTTTGATAGTGTAGGCCCTTTTGAAAATGTGTACATTACATGAAATGCGTCAGGGAGGTGCCCCCCAGATATCTCTACATACCACATGGCCATTGCTGGATGGCCGTCGGTAATCTTACTCAATTTGTAAGTGTGTTTTTGTATTTTTCTGTTTTCTGCATCAATAAACCTACTACACTATCAAAGCTTCTGGCCTGGGGCTCTTTTTTCTGAGGGAGCCCGGGCTTTTTTGAAGGTGCTCATGGACTTTTATTCATTTATATATATATTTTTCTGCATATATTGACGTTTACAGTTGCACTTCATTTACAGTGCATAGGTTTTGCACAAAGGACTATACGCATCAATATTGGTTATATATAATTTATTTGATATTTGACACATCATTAACTTTTTAGAGCTGCACTTTTTGATCATTTATGGACATCCTGCATTTCAGAATTTAGCCAGTAACCCCAGTCCTGAGATGTCTTTTGCCAGTGAACAAGAAAACTACAAAGCAGAGTGGCTAGCTCCCTTTGGGCTCTCAGAAACAGGTGACAAAGAGATTAAGGGAAAAAAAACTCTTGGATTGAGTAGTTCATTGTTCATTTAAACTGCAGCATAAGATCTGTGCGCTCGATGGGGCCCGAGTTGGTGCACTTTTAGAATTCAAATCCCTCTGGTAGCAAATGTAGAAGTTCCTCAATAAGGTGTGAATACAAAGGAAAGGGGCTGACCCTTTAACACACACAGGGTAAAATGTAAATTTAGGCAGGGATTAAAGAAGGAGCAGAAGCCCTCTTTGAGGGATTAATTCCTCTTGCAACCCTAGTGGCAAACCACAGCAATACAGGAACTCTTTGTTAAATGTGGGCCAACTGTGGTGGAAGCAATGGTGTGGCTTAACTTGCAGGAGTGCAAGACACAGCAGTGGGCTCCTGTGATTGGATTATGCAGAAACCAGTAGGCTGTGTGAGCTGTGTAAGTTGGGAACAGTGTTAGTTGAACTTAGACAGAAAGCAGCAGAGTTGAATAATGGCAACTTAAATAGCTTAAGAATGGAGCTCTCTCTCCTGATCCATGGCACCGCTCAGGTAGCTGATGGTCAGTCTGTAGATGCGGGCCCCTCATGTTCCTGCGGTTCCTCCTTCAGAGGACAGCAGCACTATGAACCACCAGTTCCGCGTGGCCTTCTCCTCCACCTCTGCTCTCAAGCTCTCACCCCTCACTTCCTGTCCCTAGTTCCTGGGCTTCTGTATTTATCTGCCTCTGCTCACATGCAAGCTCCTCTGGGAAATGTAGTTTGTTAGCCTGCTTTCAAACAGCAAAGTCCTGCAGTCAGCCTACGAATCCCAAAAAGCTTTGCAACAGGGTCTGCACAATTGGGCTGCAAGACGCTGCCATCTTGTGTCCATTTAACATCCTGCAAGCAGTATAACGGCAGGGTGTTATATAAGAATGGAGGTCTTATCCCATCCAAAGCTCTAAAATGGCTGTGGGCTCCAAGGCACAGAACAGAAATTCTCCACATCAGTCAGAAATACTGGAGCACCACGTGCATATAAGAAACCTACAGTAAGTGACACAAACACACCTTCCATAATTATTTATCCACTTTAGGCAGCACAGTGGCTAAATGGTTAGCACTTCCGCCTGGCAGTACTAGGGTCACTGGTTCAAATCCCAACCACAGCACAACCTGCCTGGAGTTTGCATGTTCTCCCTGTGCCTGTGTGGGTTTCCTCCAGGTACTGTGGTTTCCTATCACACTCCAAAGACATGCTAGTAGGTTAATTGGCTCCTGTCTAAATTGGCCCAAGTATGTGTATGTATGGGTTAGGGACCTTAGATTGTACACCCCTTGAGGGTTAGGGACTGATGTGAATGTACAATATATGTATGTAAAGCACTGCGTAAATTGATGGTGCTATAGAAGTGCCTGAAATAAATAAATTCACTAATGTCACAATGCTTTATTCAATTAAACAGTAATTGACTTAACTGACTGCAGCTGATGTATGAGGGTTAGTGATAGAATAACTACAGCCAAAACCTTCTATTTAAGATAGATGGGTCAAACTTTAGCACCTGTGTCTGAAAACCACAGCTCTATTTAACCCCATTTGAAAATGTATTCCCATACACAAAACAGGATGTAGGGGGAAATTTAAGATAGAGAAATATCATCTCCTTTACCAGTTACAACATTAACATTTTTTAGTTATATCCATGTGACAATACCCACAGTACAAACAGCAATAGTACAGTAATAGGATAGACATAGACAGCAATGGGAACGTGACATTGGGTTAAAATTCATCTCTCAAAAAGTTTGTAGTTCTACTTAAGGCAATATATATTTTTGTCACAATGACTGCTAGAAAATCACTTGGCTTCTAAATGTAATCTGCATTTGTTCATGCATAAATAGCAGCAAAGACTCAATTAACAGTAAAGGACAAAATGATAAGTGATGATATAAGGTACAACAAATGCCATATATTTACGAGTGTTGTAAAGGATCTGGATTGAAGGATATTACTGAAATTGTAAGCCCCCACATGACAGTACTCTGTACGACAATTACCAAGGAAAATAACTCATGATAAAGCAGACATACTGAGAGTTTCCATTAACATATATACATAAATGATTGCAGTTTAGGTCTTAAATAAATATAATGTCATCTTTGACAGCGAAGCATTTGTATTACAAAATGTGTTGTGTAATACAGTAAATATAGTTTATTTCAACATCTGACATTTTTCTTTTGTTGAGCATGTTAAAGCACCAAGTATTGTTGTGGTTCATTTAATAACACACCCAGATACTTTAAGTGTATTTCCACTTTTGCAGCCAAATTGTGGCTAACGCCTACTTTATATTTGTTATATGTGCTTATTCATACAACATAACTTTTAAAAATAATGCTGTTTACTTTTTTAAACTTTCCTAACAATCCGACCTAGCTTTCCCTTTTATGAAGATAAGGATGGGGTTACAATAATTAACCATGTCTTTACATGCAGATCCCATTATCAGTTGTAAATTAGATTTGAATAATCCAATTGATTTGCTAAAACCAATTTAATAAAATTGGTGAATCTAGTATTAAATGTTCATTTGTAAAATAACTATAAACGGTTTAAAAAAAGATATTTGAAAATATGTATTAAGAATGTATACACTTAAACAAAAATTGATTCAACACCATTATAGTTCCCTTTAAAATGATACTTTTCTGACTTGATTGCTTCTTAGCCTGTTTGTTAATTTGTCCATGCTGCTACTGCTGAGATTATGGTTTAAGAAAAAACTAAGCTTAAAAATCTTATATTTTTGCTTTGATTACATATTATTATTATTATACAGTATTTATATAGCGCCAAAGGGTATGCTGAGCGCTGTACAGTAGCAAGGGGGACAGAACATGAGACAAGACAGTAACAATACACTACACGAGGGGTTCGAGGGCCCTGCTCTTTCGAGCTTACAATCTAGGAGGGAGGGGAAGGTGGCACAGGAGGAGATGGCAGTGGGGGATTGAGTGGCGGGAGGAGTGGAGGAGGTTAGTTGTTAGGTGAGGTCGGGTGTTAGGTGAGGTTGGGGTAGGCTTCCCTGAAGAGGAGGGTTTTCAGGGTGCGCCTGAAGGTGAGGAGGGTAGGCGACAGTCTGATGGATTGGGGTAGGGAGTTGCAGAGGATGGGGAAAGTCCTGGAGAAGTCCTGCAATCGGGCGTGGGAGGAGGAGACCAGGGAGCTAGAGAGTAGGAGGTCCTGTGAGGATCTGAGGGCACGGGTAGGGTAGTATTTGGGTATCAGGTCAGTTATGTAGTTTGGGGCGGCATTGTGAATGGCTTTGTAGGTCAGAGTTAGCAGTTTGAATTTGATGCGTTGGGCAATCGGGAGCCAATGAAGGGATTGGCAGAGGGGGAAGGCAGATGTGGAGCGGTTGGTGTGGTGGATGAGTCTAGCCGCTGAGTTTAGGATCGACTGGAGTGGGGATAGCGTTCGTTTGGGTAGGCCAGTGAGAAGGGAATTGCAATAGTCCAGGCGTGAGATGATGAGGGAGCGTACGAGTTGTTTGGTGGTGTCTGGGGTGAGGAATGTGCGTATCTTGGAGATGTTGCGGAGATGGAGTCTGCAAGATCTAGATAGCAATTGAATATGAGTTTGTGCTTTAAATTAAGCTATGCAAAATCTCAAATGTTACAATTAAGTTGTGCAATCTATTAGAAAATTACAATTGCAGAACGTTGAATATTTCATTAGATATGAAGAGATTGTAATACTGGCCACCTGCTATGAACTTTTCCAAATTTTCTCCACTGTAATAATAAAATTAGCTTCATTTTTGTGGATTTTAAGCAACACTTTCCAAATTGTACAATCAGTTTGTAACTTGTTTGGTCAATGCAAAGGTTTACTTACCCCTCCACTCACTGGACCAAATGAATGCCCTGAAGTGTCTGGCTCCTCAATATACAAAGTATAGAAGTCTGGCCTGCCCATCACAACATGGATGTTAGTACTTGTCAGTGCAAAATAAGCAGAGTACAATCTTAAATGGAAGAATTAAAAAAATACCTTTCATTTTTTGGAAGGTCTAGCCAGTGTAGTATAGAAGCTATTCTTTCTTCATAGGAAATAGAGCTGCAAAACAGATAATGTTCTTAAAATGATTGTAAAGTAATTTTTTTCCTAAAATAGAAAACATGTTATACTTACCTGTTCTGGGCAATAGTATTGTACAATATAGCCCTGAACCTTTTCTTCTGGGGTCCCCTACCAGCACCCTAGGCTCTGCCTCTTTTGTGTGTGCTAGGAAACCACATCTTATGGTGGTACATGTGGGCTGACAGCAGCAGGAGCCAATAGCTCCCATTGCTTTCAGCCAAGCCTATGAGAGAGAGGAGAGAGGACCTGCAGAAGAGCACAGTGCTGGATTGATACAGGACTCAGGTAAGTATTTGGGGGTGGGGAGGGGGAGAAACAGGCACTGAACTTTTTTTACCTGAATGCATAAAATGCATTCAGGTAAAAAAAAACCCTATGACTTTATTTCCACTTTATTTAAACAGATTACAATTTCAACTGACAAGATTAATATAAGATACAGTATATGTCATAAATATGCTAAGCGTGTTCAATAAACAGTTATTAACCGCTTCCCGACCGCCCTAAAGCAGAAATACTGCTAGAGGGCGACACGGGTGCGCAAAATCACGTATATATATATGTGATTATGCATTTCCGGGAACGGATTGCGTGCGAGGCGCGCGCCCTACCCACACCATTTTTGGCTGCAGCTGTCAATCACCAGTTCCCCAGAATGTGATTATTCGGCAGCGCCTGGTGATTTCCGAGCATCTCCGACAGGGAGGAGAACTGTTTGTAAACAAAACAGTTCTTCTCCCTGTTAGCTCGTGCACACTGCTTGGCATGGCTGTGCAGAGCACAGCCATAAAGCACACGGACACAGCACTTAGTAAAACAGCACAAAGTTAACCCTTTGATCGCCCCTCATGTTAACCCCTTCCTGCCCAGTGCCATTAGCACAGTGGCAGTGCTTTTTGTTTAGCACTGATCACTGTATTGGGGTCACTGGGGATGTCAGTGACACCAAGTCAGTTCCCCTCAGTGTCAGAATGCCTGCCCTGTCCCGCTATAAGTCGCTGATCGCTGCCATTACTAGTAGAATTTATTTTTAATTAAATTCCAGTATATACAGTTGCAAGAAAAAGTATGTGAACCCCTTGGGATTACGTGGAGTTTTGCATGAATTGGGCATAAAATGTGCTCTGAACATCATCTAAGTCACAACAATAGAAGAACACAGTCTGCTGAACATAATACTACACAAACATTAGATGTTGCCATGGTTTAATTGCACATAACATGTAAACATTCACAGTGCAGAGAGGAAAAAGTATGTGAGGCCCTAGCTTAATGACTTCTCCCAGAGCTAATTGGAGCCAGGAGTGAGCCAACCTTGACTAAAAATAGTGTGATGATATTGGATGTGTTGCTGACAGCTGTCCTGCCCTTAAAAAACACACACCTGTTTTGGGTTTACTGGTTTCAAGAAGCACTGTCTGATGTGAACCATGCCTCACAGAAAAGAGCTCTCAGAAGACCTACGATCAAGAATTGTTGACTTGCAAGAAGCTGGAAAGGGTTACAAAAGTATCTCCAAAAGCCTCGATGTTCATGTGTCCACGGTAAGACAGACTGTCTACAAATGGAGAAAGTTTAGCACTGTTGCTACTCTCCCTAGGCGTGGTCGTCCTGTAAAAATGACTGCAAGAGCACAGTGCAGAATGCTGCATGAGGTAAAGAAGAATCCCAGAGTGTCAGCTAAAGACCTACAGAAATCTCTGGCACATGCTAACATTTTTGTTGACACATCTACAATAAGGAAAACACTAAACAAGAATGGAGTACATGGGAGGACACCACAGAGGAAGCCATTGCTGTCCAAAAAGAATATTGCAGCACGTTTGAAGTTTGCAAAAGAGCACCTGGATGTTCCACAGCACTACTGGCAAAATATACTGTGGACAGATGAAACCAAGATTGAGTTGTTTGGGAAGAACACACAACACTATGTGTGGAGAAAAAAAGGCACAGCACACCAACATCAAAACCTCATCCCCACTGTAAAACACGGTGGAGGGAGCATCATGGTTTGGGGCTGCTTTGCTGCCTCAGGGCCTGGACGAATTGTTGTCATTGATGGGAAAATGAATTCCAGAGTTTATCAAGACATTTTGCAGGAAAACGTACTACCATCTGTCTGCCAACTGAAGCTCTGCAGAGGATGGGTGATGCAACAGGACAATGACCCAAAGCATACAAGTAATTCAACAAAACAATGGCTGCAGCAGCACAGAATACGCCTTCTGGAGTGGCCCAGTCAGAGTCCTGACCGCAACCCGATTGAAATGCTGTGGCATGACCTTAAGAGAGCGATTCACACCAGACATCCCAAGAATATTGCTACACTGAAACAGTTTTGTGAAGAGGAGTGGTCCAAAATTACTCCAGATCGTTGTGCAGGTCTGATCTGCAACTACAGGAAACGTTTGGTTGAGGTTATTGCTGCCAAAGGAGGGTCAACCAGTTATTAAGTCCAAAGGTTCACATACTTTTTCCTCCCTGCACTGTGAATGTTTACATGTTATGTGCAATTAAACCATGGCAACATCTAATTTTGTGTAGTATTATGTTCAGCAGACTGTGTTCTTCTATTGTTGTGACTTAGATGACGTTCAGAGCACATTTTATGTCCAATTCATGCAAAACTCCACGTAATCCCAAGGGGTTCACATACTTTTTCTTGCAACTGTATACCGCCATGTGTAATTTCTATAACTTTCATATAAACCAATAAATTTACACGTATTGAGATTTTTTTTTAACAAAGACATGTAGCAGAATACATTTTGGCCTAAATTTATGACGAAATTTTATTTTTTCAATTTTTTTACTGGATGTGTTTAATAGCAAAAAGTCAAAATATTTTTTTCTCAAAAGTGTGCTAAAAATAAAAAACGCACAGTTAATCAAATATCATTGAAAGAAAGCTCAATTTGTGGGGAAAAAAGGACATACATTTCATTTGGGTGCAGCATTGCATGACCGCGCAATTGTCAGTTAAAATAACGCAGTGCAGTAAAGCAAAAAATGGCCTGGTCAGGAAGGGGGGTAAATTCTCAGGAGGGCAAGTGGTAGCGTTTGTCATTTCTCTCACAAACAGATGCTACTGTATATCTATAGTGAGGTAGCAAACAGTTGAATGACAGAGTCTGGGAACAATCTGCATGAACTGAGTGGTAACACTGCTAATATGACCACGACTGCTACATGAAAGCAATGAAAAACCTCTATATCCCAACAATGTCTATGAATGTGCTTGTGAGGCCACAATGCAAACTAGAAGAGTGGCATTTTTTCCACAATAATGGTTTGTCAATTGTAGCAACTCTAACCTAAAATACATGTATTAGTCCAATTCTATTCCAATTTACGGAGTACCCCTACTCATTCACAAAAAATGTCCCAAAATACAAATCATCAGTCACGTTGTCCAGAAATGCATATCTATGTCAATCATGATGAATAACACAACCAGCTCCTGATCACTGCTCACTATGAATGACAACTTCCAGTTCCTTGGAGCAGAATGTAAAGAAAGGGGCTGGATCTCCTGGGTGACATCTTTGACCTAAATATGGGCATGACTATATTTGGTCAATTATATCATGTGGGGCACCCTCAAAGTTTATAGCAGGACCTGAAAGGCCAGCAGCTAGAGATTCTGCTCTTCCAATCATTTAGTGTGGACATTAGCCAAACCTCTGGAACAACAGGTGTTTGCAGTATTGATAAAAGTGAGAACATACATAGCCACCCCATCAAAGGACTGGTAGGCTGAAATTATTACAGGATTTAGTTTAAACTACAACTGACCAAAGCCATTATGATTACCCTTACCAAACATGTAAGTTCCTAGGTATAAGTACTTTTGCACACTTTGCTGTGAGAGATGATTCACACATGTGCTGTGCAGATTGAAGCTCAGGTTTCACAGCTAATTCACACAATAGTTGTTCAGTGCTTCAGGTCAGGTTAACATCAGGTTCAGGTCAGGATCTTAACCTGTTCACACGTGCGGTTTAGAAGTTGTTCCCATAGAAGTCAATAGCCTGTAATCTGCACCTGAACCAAACTGCTCAGAAATCGTACAGGACTCTTTTTCAAACTGCACTGACTCCGAACTGCCAGTGCACCGCCAGTGCATAAGTGAACAGGCACTATGGGAAGCAATGTTATTATACATGTCATACGGAATAGATGTGGTTCAAACTGCATCCAATCCGTATATATGTGAACCGGCACTCAATGTTTCAACATCTTTGACACATTTGAGATCTTGTTTTTGGGGAGGGAGGGGTAGTGGTTTGGAAAATATGTAATGTCTGGCAGGCTAACATTTACAATATGCACTACTTTTGTTGATAACACAACAATTTTACTTTGTCACCTTTTTAACAAAGAACTGTTTTGATATTTGCAAAATGAAATACACATGATTAGGTGTTGTCCCTTTTTTAACAGTTACATTTTCAAGATAAGCTTTAACTATTAGTGCAAATAAAAAAAGTATAGTGAACAGTACATAACTGTGCTATTGCAAGTGCAGTAATGAGGCGACAATCACCTTAAGCAAAATGGATTTAAAAACACTTACCCATTGTACAGTCTGTAATAAGTAGGGTAAGAACCATTTATGGGAGCATCTGATCCGGGCCAAAAAAATGTGCCAGCTTTTAATCCTTGGTACATAGCTGTCAGCCAAATCTTTGTAACATGGAAAAATACAAATAAAAAGAAGAAGGAGGAGAAACACATATTATTTAACTGACTGGTGGAGGCTTTCTCTTAAACTATGGTGGGTAAATACAAGCATCCACACTTAAATGTAATCAAATGCCAGAATATTGGAAACCAATTAAAGCAGAACTAAATCTTCCTATCCTTTTCAATCAAGTAAGCTGCCATCTGAGGCTCTGTTTGATCTTCTACTGACATGGTGCTGCACATGTGATCAGTTATGACACCAGCCATTTGATGGTTTAAAAGTTTGACTGAGAGCACAGGCAAATGTGACTTTAACATTCCTGGCACGCTTTTAGGCCTCGGTCACAGAGATGTGAGTTTTTCTGACTGCGTTCTACAAGAGCGAAAAGAAAAGCATTGGGCCATGTTCATACCACAACACTAGTATCACATGGAGATTTTTTTCTGCACAGATATCTGCAGTGTGTATTAGACTCAATGAAACATGCATGAAAATGGATGAAAACTCGTGTCTCTGCATTTTTTTCATCCGTTTTTTTGCATGTATGGTGTGAACGAGGCCTAAATGTAACTGATTTTCGAAACCATTAAACTGATGGATTTAACTCAGCTTTAAATGAACTGTACAGCCTTTTCAATGGTTTCAACATATTGCTGAGATCATCTTAAAGTGTATGTCCAGGTAACACTTTTTTTGTTTTGGATAGCATGCTGAAGGATTGGAACTCTTACCATGTTTTTTATTATATATGTGGCTCATCGAAGAGATTGATTTCACCTTACATATTTGTCGAGAAAAAGGCTTCACTAAACACTAAAATAAGTTTTGGCTTGACATACATTTGAAGCTAAACAATCTGAATAATGTGTGTTTTAAGTTGTTTCTATGTATAATTTGTATTTATAGATGTAGATGTGACAGTCATATTGGAACATTACATATGCAGACTCTACTTCCTACTTTGCAGTGGCATACAATGCTTGTGCATTTTTGCTCCTTCTGACAATTCAAGTCTGTGGGATTTACTGACTAATCTACAAATCTTTATAATTATTACAATACCAAAAATATGCAAGACCAAGCTTTAAAAAATGTGACTCTTACCAAAAATTATTTTCTTAAACAATACAAAATACTATCTCTTTATTTGAGTATAAATTTTTAAAAGCCAAAATGTGAAAATATATTTACAAAAACACAGTAATAAATGTTCTCCAATGTTAAATTCTAACCAAAATATTTCATTAGCATAAATACAGTATGTGTAATGAAATATGCAGAAATTTGTAAGTTCTCAACTGAAAATTTACAGCAGAATTATGAGAAAAAGAAAAACGTACCGGTTGTCCTCCCCACCAGGAGCTATTAAATTTTTCACTTCCAGAGAGAGAAAACCTCTGATTCATGTTGAAATCATACATATTGTTGTCAATGATACCATTTGATTCTAGAAACAACCCCTGAAAGCAATGGATAAAACAGAAGACTTGGATTAAAAAACAATGTCAATGTGACAGATAGTCAGACAGTAGATAGCAACAATCAAATCAAAATCTCTGTGTATCCCCAAAGAAAAGTAAATCTTTCACCCTGGAAAGTGCAAATGTCATAAACCTTTTCTGCAATCCTTCCCCAAAGCTTAAATCCTACACCACATTCCCAATAAATCCAAAAATGTCCACAATGCAAAGTCCAAAAATGTCCACACTATCCAATCCTCCAACTGTGATAAATATCCGATTCGTCACTCCAATCCACGATACCTCAAAAAAATGTAAACTGAATATAGTGCATTATCTTTCAAATGATATAATATTATGTGATATCATGCAAAAACACTAGTGACACAAAACAAAGAAAAAAAAAAATATCACATAATATTATATCATTTGAAAGATAATGCACTATATTCAGTTTACATTTTTTTGAGGTATCGTGGATTGGAGTGACAAATCGGATATTTATCACAGTTGGAAGATTGGATAGTGTGGACATTTTTGGACTTTGCATTGTGGACCTTTTTTGGATTTATTGGGAATGTGGGGTAGGATTTGAGCTTTGGGGAAGGATTGCAGAAAAGGTTTTTGACAGTAGATAGCAACACATGCTTGTTTAAAAATAAATAATTTTACATACACATAAAGTGGCATAGTGAAGAGAATGGCCACATATTCCACTGGAATGTGACTACTTTATTAATCTATAGAGAAAAATACCATAAAAACTTTTACAGCACAGAGAGCAGGAGATAAATAGGCAAGATATTAACGCATTTTGCACAAAAGATAATAAAGTAGTCACGTTCCAGCAGAGTGTGCACCCATTCTCTTCACTTTCTACTTTTTTCGGAGGTAAGCCAGACAAGCACCCCTGTTATGGATTGAGCTGGTGTACTACGTGTATACTCATCTAGAGCTAGGTATTTTTTTTGTTTGTCTATAAAGTGTCATAGAAACAAGGCGTGGATGACCTAAACTCAAGAGAATGTGAAGCTCGCATTGCAGCTGAAGCTTTCATGATGATGCCATAAATGTCCTTATTTAGGAACTTCTGGATGTAGGGTGTAGGGTGCTCTGTTCATGTCTCCCAATTGTTCTTCTGTGTTGTCACCCTGTAACACACTGTCCTAATTGAGACTACAAGGGTCTGTCTTGATACCCCTGGCACAGACATGATCTATTGTTGTCTAGATGAGGAAACCCACCTTGCGAAATACCATGCATCCATTGTTGGAGTTAACGCATGCAAATAGAAAGGGCTGCAGTATATCTTTACTGTGGATATGCAACAAAGGACGAGCAGTATTTCATGTATTTTACAAAAAAACATGATACACAGTACTTAGCAAACAAAATGTTATTCATTAACAACCTTGACACCCTGAAAAAAGTCCACTGTCTTTTGGATTAAATATGTTACTGAGGCCCTCATTAACAATGTCCAGGTTAAAAAAGCCAGCAACCACATTTACAAAAGGAGTACTTCTTCTGCTAAGATGGACTTGGAGCAGGGGGAAGACTTTCCAGAAGATTGGTGTATATTCTATATATTATCGGATCAGACGGATTAGAAGCGGAAGTGTCAGGGCTCCAGGGTATGACCAGAGGTATGTGACTGACGCAGGGAAACGCAGGCTTCAGATAAGTTATAAACAATATAATTTATTAAAGACTAACAATACAAACATAAAAGCAGTGCAATACTAAAACATAACACAGTGCAAACGAACCAAACCAACCACCCACAGATAACAAAACATACAATGCAAGTGTCGTCAGGCAGGCCGGATCATAAACAGGAGGTCAGAACGTATGGGGTAAAGCAGGAGAATGGTCAGACAAAGCCAGGGATCAGAGCAGGAGAATGGTCAGACAAAGCCAGGGATCAGAGCAGGAGAATGGTCAGACAAAGCCAGGGATCAGAGCAGGAGAATGGTCAGACAAAGCCAGGGATCAGAGCAGGGTCAGCAACGAATCAGACAGGAACAGGAACAGGGTTGCAGGAACAGGATACAGGGCCCAGGAGAAACACACACCAAGGCAGAGTCTGCAGGTCTGGCCATCCCTTAAATACACCAGCATAAGCAGTTTCAGGTGTTTGGCTGGCTGCAAGGTTGAGTCTCTGATTGCTGGGAGCACCCGCTGGCCAGCCCTGGTACTGCAGCCCATAAGGCAGGTGAGTCCCACCATTGCTGGCCAGTCCATTCCTGACAGGAAGAATTCAATATATTCTGACACTAGTCCAACTGACCAAGAGAAATAGCATGAGCTGATTGGACAATATCGACTGGCGGCATGTGCATTTGAATTAATGAATGGAAATTTGGATCCATTAGTTATCCGAATTATCAAACAAATTTGAAAATTGTATTTATTTCTCCATGGGCCCAAACTACAATCACATCATGTGACATCATCCGAATGTAACGAATGGATTTTTTTTTTTGATTCATTGACATTCATTACTAATTTTGTTCAGAGATTCATATACATCTGAATATCCAAAAATGACGTTTTTATTTGATACAAAAGATAACGGCCTTAATTTTGGCATGGGTTTTCTCACTCACTATTCAACAGGTTTTTTTTTTGTTTTTGTTTTTTTCCCTGTTTCTGTTAACATTCTGCTAAAACTTTGGGAAGTAGTACAGCTTGGACCTTGAACATGATATGCCTACCTGTTACCTATCTATTTGAGTGCAATTTTACCATTAAATCTTCCTGATTTTAACCGTCTACACTTAGAGTGGCACTGCTGTCTTTCTTCTCTACCTGCATTAGGAGTATCTACAAGCTCTTACAGCCGGCTGCCTCCTCGGACAAGTCCATACTACTACAAGCCCCCCACTACAGATGGACTTGGACACCACCTCCACATGGACCTTCTACTAACCCCAATTGATGAAAGTCCATCCCCAAAAGCACACAGGGTAGATGCGTCTTAGCGCTCCCTCCCCCACTCACCTCTAACATACTGTATTTATTATGCACCACTTAACACCGCACCTTGAGAATACTCTAAATTATAATTGACCCTCATCTCTTCTTCTTTGGTATTATCCAGATCAGCCTGCCATTGGATGGAATACTATGTATGCAAGAGTTTATCTAGATCCTTCAGAGAAAGTCGTGTAATCAAAGCGCTTTATGCCAATCATTTATATGTGAGGCATAACTATTTGGTGAGTGAGACTCACAGTGGGAGTGGTGGAGCACTTGAGGGGGTTGTTTTGGAGTGTGACACTCACACCATCAGCTTCCCTGCATGATTGGATCACTGCTATTTATTTGGTTAAACTATTTTAGGACTTTGCTTGAACTTTCCTATTAATTTTATAGTTTGGGAATGGAATCTTGATATTTACTATGTAATTGATATAGTGCTTCCTGGAATCTAGTAACACTGTTTTGATTTCCTGGGAGACATGCATAACATATTTATAATTAAAAAAAAAATAAATGAAACTTTAACTTACAGTGACTATTGCATAATGGTTGGGAAATGTCTTTGTGGGGTATACTGATCTCATGTACTTAGAATGTGTTCCACAATTTCCTGCAGTGAGTAAGCAAATAATATTTAATAAAAACATAAATAAAATAACTTGGTACATCAAATTTAAACCATTTTTTCTTACAATATTAATGTTTAACATATACAGTGTATATAAAGCCTCTCTTAACCACTTCAAGTCCGGACACTTTTACCCCTTTCCTGTCCAGGCCAATTTTCAACTTTCAGCGTTATCACACTTTGAATGACAATTGCGTGGTCATGCAACCCTGTACCCATATGAATTGTTTAGCATTTTTTGAGACAGATAAAACTTTATTTTGGTGGTATTAATTCAACACTGGGATTTTTATTTTTTTTGCTATATAAATGAAATATTCCAAAAATGTTGAAAACAAATTTCTTATAAAATTTTGCAAATATAAAAATATAATAAATATAATAAAAGAAATAATATTTCTTCATAAATCTTGTCCAACATTTTATTTTATTTTTTTATATTATTATTTATTTATTTTTAAAACATACTGTCACCCTAGCAGTACAGTGTCACCATAGTCACTGTACTACTTGAGTGGGGTTATGAAGATTTTTTTTTTTTTCACTGATTGTTTTTACACCCATAAAGGCTGTAAAAGCAATCATTTCTCCTTTTCTCTGACTGCATTCTTGCAGCCATTGAGAAATTCTGTGAGAGCTGTGATTGGTCACAGCTTGTCACATGGTACAAGGCTGTTGTGAATAGCCTTGTACCATGTGATCTCTGTGATCATTCACAGATTTCACAAGTAGTAAGCAATGATGTCAGAAGTGACATCTTGCTTACTACTATGCATGTGACCACTGATTGGCCAATCAGTGATCACATGATCGGGACCTCACACAGAGGTCCCATACAGCGATTGGTGTTCGCTCCCAGGGAGCACGCATAGGCTAAAAATGCAGGCGCCGTTTATGAACAGCAACCCGCTCCTGCACTGCTCCCGTCCAGCCGTTTATGTACATGGGCAGGACGGGAAGTGGTTGAACAGTTGTCACAGGAACAAATGTCCCCGTTAAAAGATTTTCCACCTGTATGAGCAACAACTATAAAATTTCAGATTTTCCTTTGTTTTCTATCTATCTATGATAATGGTCACTAGGGCAAACAAAGCTAAATATCCTCAACAAGGGCAATAAAAGCAATAAAAACCTGACAAACGTCCCAACTGTTCCCCACTTAATCCAAAACTAAACTTCTAGCAATTTTGTTTTCTTTGCTGTTTAATTTCTGGAGAAAAATAAAACTGTGAGTGGATGGTTAGAACTTCTGTCGGTTTTCTGTTGTCCTCCTTCTCATTCCACAACAAGGAGGAATCTTCCCAGTGGCCTCATAAATAACAATACCTTTCCGACAGAAGATCTACCACTGTATTCAAACCTAGAGAAAGAATAAAACCAAGTGATCTCTATATAGATTTTTTTTCAATGCTGTAGTATTTAATTCTGTTTCTGTTTATTGCATGTTATCGCTTTCTGAATAACTCTAGGTTCTGGCTGGTGGTAATTTTAAAGCCCTGTGAGATGTCTATTAAGCACAACAAATAAAGGGAACAGTAGTGGAGTAGAGGTCATCAGGAGGAACCACGGCGTCCAGTGTGGGATACACTAATGGACACACCTTAAAGCATCAGATAGATGCATTTGGAGATCTGTGTTAGACTGAAGATTTAACACATCACCTGCAGGATGTGACACATCACCTTCTTCTATTACAAGCTGATTTAAGTATGGTTTTTGGGGGGTTTTCATATATTAAAGAAAAGTATGCTTCCACATAAGAAAGAAGTCTAAAAAGCCCATTAAAAAAAGAAAAGAAAAAGTAAAACAAACTGGGTTAGTACTAGTTATATTTGCTCCATGCTCTGACATACTCTATAAGCTTGGTGCTATTTTATAGATGTAATATCTATGTCAGCAGAGTAGGTCTATACTGTGTAAACTTCCTTTACACACATCAAAATATATGCCACCTACATAATATACAATACAAGAAAACTCTTAATGAACTGAACACATACAGTAAAATCTTTTTATTTAATGTATAACTAAAGGCAAAGCTGTTTTTTTTGGATAGAGTGCAGAGGGATTAGAATGATTGTCAGTTTTATTTTATTTTATTTTTTTATGCCCCCATTAGGAGATTCACCCTCTCTGTTTGTCCTGTTTACCTCAATAATTGAAAGTGAAAGTAAAAGAAAAACCCAAATTGTGGGTTGTCCCCAGAAAAGTAGTAGAGGGGAAATCTTCCAATAGGAACACTAGTTCTGGTGACCTGGGGGTCCCCAATGAATTTCCTTAATTTGCAGGGATTTCCACTCACTTCCTGTTTGGCTATGGGACAGGAAGTGAAGGAAAATATCCACAATGGGACACAGATGGTAATAAAAAAATCTGATAGGAGTTAAAGCCCTCCCTTACTCTATCAAAATCGAAAAAAAAGGTTTTGCTATAGTTCTGCTTTAAACTACAGTTAACCAATGTTTATTTTAAATGCACATATTATGCAATTTTTATTGTTCAGTTTGCTTACCTTGGCCTAAATATATTATTCTTGAATGGTGATATTCTGAAATAAAATATGACTATAGAACCTTTATAGAATATAGTAAGAAAACAATACTAACTCAGTTTTTTAATATTTGGCATTAGGTCAGCATATGTATCTAAATAATTGGCTCGGAATCCATCCAATGAGAAAAGGATAACAGGAGGTGGATCAAAGCTGTGAAACACAGAATAAAAAAAACAGAGTTAATGAACATCTTATATATGTTAGAAAATTTTTTTTTATTATATTGTGAAACATAAAACAAAACAAACATATTAGACATTGAACTGGCTGTTTATCACTGTCATTTAAATTTCACCTTTGCCCAGACAATGGACAAAAAAGCATTTGCATATTCTTAACAACTAGTAAAAGAGCTGTAAAACAAGCCCTCACCGACATCTCTAGCTGCTTGTAATGTGAAGTAATACATTCTCAAAATTCACAACAGAGACACTAAAGTAATGTTTTGCAGATTACAAACAACTTAAATTAGGATGACAGACTGTCAAGGGTTAAAGTAGTAGTAAACGCTCAATTTTAAAATTATTTTTCCCTTTACTCCACAATAATATATATTATTGCTCGATTTTTAGCATCATTTTCTCCCAAAGACTTGCTTTTTGCCTTTTAAATGTGAATAAGGGCTTGTTTTAAAGTGCTTTCACTGCTTCTTCAGAATATATAAATGCTTCATGCACACAGGTTCACTTTAAGTAATAACTTCATATTTGAACCTATTAACACTTGATATTTGCTGAGTGGCCAGAAATAGAATGTATTTCACTACAGCAGGAGTGGGTTCATTTAATTAAGAGCATCATTAAGTTGCAAGGTTTTTTAAATGCACAGTCTTGAAACAATAAACTGCTGAACAGCAGTACAGTTTTGTATGTAAGAGAGCCGGCCATAGACGGTTCCAATCTCAGCCTGTTCAGCAGGGACCAGCCAAGATTCAAACCATGCATGGGCAGGCTGAATGTACCTAAGTTGATTTATTGATCAACTTGAGTACAACCAGCCTGTGGAATTTTACATGTGATTATTGCTAGAATCCTTGCTTGGAGAACACAAAGGATCTGCAGGAGGGGTTCCCCAATCAATATTCATTGAGTTGATAGGGTAATTGAACAATTATTTTTTCTTTCCTGCAACCTGTGGTTTCGCAAGGTTTCTGACAGAGGAGTTAAAAGAATTATCAGAAGAATTGTCCAAGAGCCAAGGACCACTTGTGGAGAGCTTCAGAAAGACCTGGAATTAGCACGTACAATTGTTTCAAAGAAAACAATAAGTAATGCACTCAACTGCCATGGCCTGTATGCACGCTCACCACGCAAGACTCTATATAGCATATTGAAGCTCATTTAAAGTTTGCTGCACAACATTTAGACAAGCCTGTGAGTTGCTGGGAGAATATATACTGGTCAGATGAGACCAAAATTTTACTTTTTGGATGCCATAATACACGCCATGTTTGGAGGTCAAATGGCACTGTACATCACCCCAAAAACACCATACCTACAGTGAAGTTCGGAGGTGGGAACATCATGGTGTGGGTTTTTTTTTCAGCTTACGGTACTAGGAAACTTCATGTCATTGAAGGAAGGATGAATGGAAAAATGTACCAAGACATTCTTGATAAAAATCTGCTACCAGGATGATGAAGATGAAACGAGGGTGGACATTTCAGCAAGACAATGATCCCAAAAACAAAGCCAAGGAAACTCTCAACTGGTTTCAAAGAAAGAAAATAAAGCTGCTATAATAGCCCAGCCAATCACTTGACTTTAATCCAATAGAGAATCTATGGAAAGAATGAAAGATCTGAGTTCATAGAAGAGGCCCATGGAACCTTCAAGATTTGAAGACTGTTTGTGTGGAAGAATGGCCCAAAATCCACTTGAGCAATGCTTGCAGTTTCTCCATACAGGTGGCGTCTTGAAGCTGTGATTACCAACAAAGAATTTTGTACTACATATATTTCAGTTAGTGTGTTCACTACTTTACCCCTGTGTCATTTCATTTTATTACACATAACCTAATTTCTGAATTTATTTATTTTGGTTTCTTTGTATGTATAGATTGCATGGGTTGTTACTGACATTTGGTGAAAATTTCATGTCAATAGCACCTTTAGAAAATGGTGACGTGTTCAATATTTATTTTACCGCTGTGTGTATGTATATATATCTCAAGAGCAATGGCTAAAGAACATCAGCTTTGGGACTTTTAAAAAAAAAACGTTTTTTGTCCTGATCCCAATGTTGCTTGGAATAACAATCTTGACATAACAACCTTGGTATAACATACTGTATTTACAATGCTTGCTTCAAATTACCACTTTGTTTTTGCTTGTTATTCCATGCAGCATATCATATGTGCCCCATTTTTTGGCTAATAAGGCTTTTGTCTAGGTTAAGGAAGAGGACTGGAGGCTGTTTAATCACTTCTTGTGAGTGCTACATATAAAGACTGTCTTACCCTGCAGGGCACTTTTGAGTAGCACTACTGTTGCATGTAGTGTCTTCTGCCCAAAGACTTTCTCCTATAAATCAAACAATGGATCAATACACAATAAAAAACAGAAATATGCAAATATGATCCTGCTAGTTTGCTTTCCTAAAGTGGTTCTAATGTCAAAATGTTTTTACCTTAATGCATTCCCTGCACTAAAGCGACATTAAACCTTCCTTTTTTTTATTAAAATACCAAACATGGTATACTTACCTGCTCTGTGCAATGGTATTGCACAGAGCAGCCCAAATCTTCCTCTTTTGGGGTCCTCCGTCAGCACCCCTAGCTCCCCCTCTTTGGCGTGTGCCTCCATTGAAAGCCACTTTCCATGGGGGCACCTGTGTGGGCTCCTCCTGAGCACCTTGTCTATATTGACACATTGACACAGAATGGGAGGCTCGGCCTCAACCCCCCCCCCGCTGGCTCGGCACACCGTTTGATTGACAGCAGCAGGAGCCAATGGCTTCGGCTGCTCTCAATCTGCTCAGGGAAGAGGGAGACAATAATGAGAGCCACTGCTCTTGTGTACATCACTGGATCGGGCTCAGGTAAGTATAAGGGGGGGCTTGGGGTGATTATGCAGCACAGAAGATTTTTCACCTTAATGCATAGAACCACTTTGTCCCACTACCTGTTATCTTACCTGACCCCTCTCGCCGGTCCAGCACTGTTCTGGCTGCAGCACTGCTCCTCTCACCTCCTGGTCTCATAATAGACATTGAGAGCAGTGGAAACCATAGACTCCTGTTGTTGTCAATCTACTGTGAGGAGGGAGCAGGGGTGTGGCTTATCAGTGCCGTGTGTGTCTATGGGCACACACAGCCAGGCATAGGTGCCCTCATAGCACATAGCACTTGCTAAGGAGGTATCTGGCATACGGAGGAGTGAACATTGCCAGCAGGGGATTGCCAAACAGGAGGTAAGGGACCCGGGTTTTCCACTGGTGCTACATTCTCAATCCTTTCTTCTATTCAGATTCAGATTTTGGTCAATGGCAAACTTCCTCCTGTCGGTTCCTTGGCCCATACTCCACCCCAGGGTTGATCTGTTTGGCTGCAGAGACATCAGCTCCATATATAGATCCATTGTCTCTGTGCAATACCATCTTTTAACACAAACAAATTAGGACTTTAATATGACATTAAGTAGGACACACAATTATTAAGATAATAATCTGATCATGCAATCCCATTTCTGTAGAATTGTACAGAAACATAAACATATGGGCTTGCCCAACAGCCATTATGTCGAAAAAAAAATAGGGATGTGGTGGTATGTAACAGACTTCATAAGCTGGGCATTTTTCTTTAGGTCACATAACTAACCTTAAAGAGAATATTCCACTATCCAGGGCAAACTGGCATGTTTTCTTGAACCCCCCCCCCCCGCCCCAACTTCTGATAGTCACCTTTGACAAACTGTTATGCGTTCCCTTGTTGGAACACTGGGCCAATGTCATAGACCTATATACAGTATATACAGTTGCAAGAAAAAGTATGTGAACCCCTTGGGATTACGTGGAGTTTTGCATGAATTGGGCATAAAATGTGCTCTGAATGTCATCTAAGTCACAACAATAGAAGAACACAGTCTGCTGAACATAATACTACACAAACATTAGATGTTGCCATGGTTTAATTGCACATAACATGTAAACATTCACAGTGCAGGGAGGAAAAAGTATGTGAGGCCCTAGCTTAATGACTTCTCCCAGAGCTAATTGGAGCCAGGAGTGAGCCAACCTTGACTCCAATCAGTGTGATGATATTGGATGTGGTGCTGACAGCTGTCCTGCCCTTAAAAAACACACACCTGTTTTAGGTTTACTGGTTTCAAGAAGCACTGTCTGATGTGAACCATGCCTCGCAGAAAAGAGATCTCAGAAGACCTACAATCAAGAATTGTTGACTTGCATGAAGCTGGAAAGGGTTACAAAAGTATCTCCAAAAGCCTTGATGTTCATGTGTCCACGGTAAAACAGACTGTCTACAAATGGAGAAAGTTTAGCACTGTTGCTACTCTTCCTCGACGTGGTCGTCCTATAAAAATGACAGCAAGAGCACAGCGCAGAATGCTGCATGAGGTAAAGAAGAATCCCAGAGTGTCAGCTAAAGACTTACAGAAATCTCTGGCACATGCTAACATTTTTGTTGACACATCTACAATAAGGAAAACATTAAACAAGAATGGAGTACATGGGAGGACACCACGGAGGAAGCCATTGCTGTCCAATAAGAATATTGCAGCACGTTTGAAGTTTGCAAAAGAGCATCTGGATGTTCCACAGCACTACTGGCAAAATATACTGTGGACAGATGAAACCAAGATTGAGTTGTTTGGGAAGAACACACAACACTATGTGTGGAGAAAAAAAGGCACAGCACACCAACATCAAAACCTCATCCCCACTGTAAAACATGGCGGAGGGAGCATCATGGTTTGGGGCTGCTTTGCTGCCTCAGGGCCTGGACGGATTGTTGTCATTGATGGGAAAATGAATTCCAGAGTTTATTAAGACATTTTGCAGGAAAACGTACGACCATCTGTCTGCCAACTGAAGCTCCGCAGAGGATGGGTGAAGCAACAGGACAATGACCCAAAGCATACAAGTAATTCAACAAAACAATGGCTGCAACAGCACAGAATACACCTTCTGGAGTGTCCCATTCAGAGTCCTGACCTCAACCCAATTGAAATGCTGTGGCATGACCTTAAGAGAGCGATTCACACCAGACATCCCAAGAATATTGCTACACTGAAACAGTTTTGTGAAGAGGAGTGGTCCAAAATTACTCCAGATCGTTGTGCAGGTCTGATCTGCAACTACAGGAAACGTTTGGTTGAGGTTATTGCTGCCAAAGGAGGGTCAACCAGTTATTAAGTCCAAAGGTTCACATACTTTTTCCTCCCTGCACTGTGAATGTTTACATGTTATGTGCAATTAAACCATGGCAACATCTAATGTTTGTGTAGTATTATGTTCAGCAGACTGTGTTCTTCTATTGTTGTGACTTAGATGACGTTCAGAGCACATTTTATGCCCAATTCATGCAAAACTCCACATAATCCCAAGGGGTTCACATACTTTTTCTTGCAACTGTATAAACTCGGCTGACCTGAACCCCATAGAGGATCTATGGGACATTGCCAAGAGAAAGATGAGAGACATGAGACCGAACAATGCAGAAGAGCTAAAGGCCACTATTGAAGCATCCTAGTCTTCCATAATACCTCAGCAGTGCCACAGGCTGATAGCTTCCATGCCACGCCACATTGAGGCAGTAATTGCTGCAAAAGGGGCCCAAACCAAGTACTGAGTACATATGCATGCTTATACTTTTCAGAGGTCTGATATTGTTCTATGTACAATCCTTGTTTTATTGATTGCATGTAATATTCTAATTTTCTGAGATTGTGGATTTTGGGTTTTCATGAGCTGTAAGCCATAATCATCACAATTATGACAAATCACGGCTTGAACTATCTTGCTTTGCATGTAATGAGTCTCTCATATATTAGTTTCACCTTTTAAGTTGCATTACTGAAATAAATGAACTTTTGCATGATATTCTAATTTTGTGAGTTTCACCTGTATATACAGTCAGGTCCATAAATATTGGGACATCAACACAATTCTAACATTTTTGGCTCTATACACCACCACAATGGATTTGAAATGAAACGAACAAGATGTGCTTTAACTGCAGACTGTCAGCTTTAATTTGAGGGTATTTACATCCAAATCAGGTGAACGGTGTAGGAAGTACAACAGTTTGCATATGTGCCTCCCACTTATTAAGGAACCAAAAGTAATGGGACAGAATAATAATCATAAATCAAACTTTCACTTTTTAATACTTGGTTGCAAATCCTTTGCAGTCAATTACAGCCTGAAGTCTGGAACGCATAGACATCACCAGACGCTGGGTTTCATCCCTGGTGATGCTCTGCCAGGCCTCTACTGCAACTGTCTTCAGTTCCTGCTTGTTCTTGGGGCATTTTCCCTTCAGTTTTGTCTTCAGCAAGTGAAATGCATGCTCAATCAGATTCAGGTCAGGTGATTGACTTGGCCATTGCATAATATTCCACTTCTTTCCCTTAAAAAACTCTTTGGTTGCTTTTGCAGTATGCTTTGGGTCATTGTCCATCTGCACTGTGAAGCGGCGTCCAATGAGTTCTGAAGCATTTGGCTGAATATGAGCAGATAATATTGCCCGAAACACTTCAGAATTCATCCTGCTGCTTTTGTCAGCAGTCACATCATCAATAAATACAAGAGAACCAGTTCCATTGGCAGCCATACATGCCCACGCCATGACACTACCACCACCATGCTTCACTGATGAGGTGGTATGCTTAGGATCATGAGCAGTTCCTTTCCTTCTCCATACTCTCTCTTCCCATCACTCTGGTACAAGTTGATCTCGTTCTCATCTGTC
Organism: Staurois parvus; assembly: GCF_062004578.1. Classification (NCBI taxonomy): domain Eukaryota; kingdom Metazoa; phylum Chordata; class Amphibia; order Anura; family Ranidae; genus Staurois; species Staurois parvus. The sequence goes on along the minus strand of NW_028317961.1, from coordinate 5,487,512 downwards.
CATAGGATGTTGTTCCAGAACTTTGAAGGCTTTTTTAGATGTTGTTTGACAAACTCTAATCTGGCCTTCCTGTTTTTGAGGCTCACCAATGGTTTACATCTTGTGGTGAACCTTCTGTATTCACTCTGGTGAAGTCTTCTCTTGATTATTGACTTTGACACACATACACCTACCTCCTGGAGAGTGTTCTTGATCTGGCCAACTGTTGCGAAGGGTGTTTTCTTCACCAGGGAAAGAATTCTTCGGTCATCCACCACAGTTGTTTTCCGTGGTCTTCTGGGTCTTTTGGTGTTGCTGAGCTCACCGATGCGTTCCTTCTTTTTAAGAATGTTCCAAACAGTTGTTTTGGCCACGCCTAATGTTTTTGCTATCTCTCTGATGGGTTTGTTTTGTTTTTTCAGCCTAATGATGGCTTGCTTCACTGATAGTGACAGCTCTTTGGATCTCATCTTGAGAGTTGACAGCAACAGATTCCAAATGCAAATAGCACACTTGAAATGAACTCTGGACCTTGTATCTGCTCATTGTAATTGGGATAATGAGGAAATAACACACACCTGGCCATGGAACGGCTGAGAAGCCAATTGTCCCATTACTTTTGGTCCCTTAATAAGTTGGAGGCACATATGCAAACTGTTGTAATTCCTACACCGTTCACCTGATTTGGATGTAAATACCCTCAAATTAAAGCTGACAGTCTGCAGTTAAAGCACATCTTGTTTGTTTCATTTCAAATCCATTGTGGTGGTGTATAGAGCCAAAAATGTTAGAATTGTGTCGATGTCCCAATATTTATGGACCTGACTGTATATATATATATATATATATACAGTATGTGTGTGTGTGTGTAAGGACCAAGTTTGACAGTTTGGGAGCTTTTGTAGGGTTAATTACTTGCTCCCCTTCCCGATGAGACAGTGTTAAGGTCTGGCAATTTGCAACTCATGCTTGTGCACTGCATCTTAGGAGGAAGGGGAGAAGGTCACACACACACACACATTAGACTCATTCAGACTTTGGTTAATGGCAAACTTCCTCCTGTGGGTTCCTTGGCCCATACTCCACCCCAGGGTGAATCTGGTTAGCTGCAGAGACATCAGCTCCATATATACAGTACATCCATCGTCTTAACTTAATTTCACATTTGCATAGATCTCTAACTGAATTTGAACAACTATTAATGCAGGAGCAAAGACCAACTTACGTCCTCTCTATGTTACACAAACTGCTACTCTCAGCATTTTTCAACCACGCCCCACCTTTCTTGACCAGATGGGAATCTAAGCTTGGGACTTCATCCCTTACTCTGATTAGAATAAGTCCCTTTTATTAACCCATAGGCTTTATATCTCAGCCAAACACCAAGAGCGGAATTACAAAAATATCTCTTGATAGTATAAATGTCCTACTGATCTACATGCGTTTGATCTCAACAATTTCCGATGTATGTAGGTGGTGTTCATCAGCACCATGGACTATGACTCTTATTTGGGCTCTGTGTCCTCTCATTATTCCCTTCTGGTCAATGGTTTTATGAATTTGAAATAAAATCATGGACACATCACTCCAATCTGATATATGTATCACTCTTTTGTTGATCAGCCCATGAAGGTCATTTGGAAAAAACTATTGTGTCATATGCTTACTGCAGCTAGAACCGTGATAACTAGTTGGCGTTTTTTATCTACATTAAACCTGATATATAGTTTGCAGTATGGAGGATCTTTGTGTTTCTGTTGTATGATCCCAACACATCACAAGTTTACAAGGGTATATACAGTGCCATCTGTCTATGAAAAAAACAACTGAAGGTGGATTAAAGGCTACTGAGGCTTGTGGAGCTATCTGTATCCTGGAAAGGAGGGTGTAGGATCCTGAGTGATCCATAAGGCGTTGTGGCCCCTGTGGGTCGCAGGGGGAAGGTGAGCGGGCATGCCTGCCATTTAGGATAATCTCTTAACACCTGCACCAACACAGGAGCATGTTTTGAAGAATTGTGTGTGCTATTGTTATATGTGGAATCACCGGTTGCTGTGGACATTTACATTAATATCACCTATATATGGTGACCTATATCAATGTATAGGGAATCACTGTGTGCCATTTGGATTTTTGTATAATCACTTGTAATTTGATATGTATTGCACTAATTACCTACAAATGTCACCTGAATAGATCTGGGTATTATTTTGTATCACTATTATATCTTGTATAAAAGGTAATAGTTCATTTATAGCGCTACATCACTATTATACCAATTTATCTATTTGCCCGTCTTAAGGGGAGGATTGGATGTTAGCAGCTGTTTCTATCTTTAATAGTCATAGCAGCGCAGGAGGATTTACCAAAATATTTTAAACCCCAATGAAATGATGTATTAAGAATTGTTACCTTTGCAAACACCAATGTAATTTGTACAACAATCTCCTTTTGTCATGCAGTCATCTGAGCATGAGCAATAACTGCCTTCAATCTGAGTCTCTCCACAGCGCACCTTACTACATGTCCATTCTTCCTCTGCAAAAAAAAATACTATCAGTTCGTAAATCATACTACTAGATCCCCAACAAAAACGTATACACAGGCAAACCTACTATTAAAGTGGTTGCATACTTTACAAAATAAATAAATAATGTCAGCCTTACCTATACACAGGGCCAGTGCTGGACTATTTTGCACCCTAGGTAAGACCAGCTACTTGTGCCCCCCCCCCAAAAAAAAAAATTTAAATCAGCAAACCATGAAACTGCTAAATTTCTTTTAATTTGCAAAAATAAGTGCCATAAGATGCCACCAGCACCATTGTTAAAGGCAACATCAGTGTCACGGACAGACTGTATCTATGGCTGGCAGTGGCAGGGTGACAGTTGCAGTGAGTGGAGGATGAATGATCTACACTCTGACAGATCCCAGGCTGGAATTCTCCAGGCAATGGGGGAAATAAAACACTGTGACAGCAGGCAGCTGAACTGAGCGATCCCACACAGTGACAGATCCGACACAACACACCACCACCAACACTGACACAGATCAGCAGGCCCAACACGCACTAGAAGAGCAGGTTGTGGGATCATGATGATGTTATCACTCACCGACAAATTGCCCATGTGATGGATGTCCGGCCAGCCGGGTCAAACTCACACAGATACAAGACATCAGAGTCAGACCTTTACCTTTCTCCACAGATGCAGCTCCACCTGTGCTGATGAATGGGAAGAGAAGGGCTGGAACTCCACAGTGATCGGCAGCCAGCTTACAGTAAAGGACTGAGTCTGAGAGGAACACTGGAAGGAGCAGCAGCTCAGCTACTACACTAGCCCCAGACACCTGGCATATTCCTCTCTCCTTTCTTCCTCCCCTATGCCATCCCTCTTTTCAGCTGAATGATCATTCAGGATGTGGTGGTGTCGCACACAGAGAGACTGCCGGCCTGTGCTGCACCCAGGCGCCCCTAGGTGGCAGTGTGCCCTAGGTGGTTGCCTAGTTTGCCTAGTGGAAGCACTGGCCCTGCCTATACAATGGATTCCTTCCTTCTGGGTTCATGGGCTCCAGCTATTTGAATGACTGAGCCACGATTATGTCACTCCTGCACATGCACACGGGTGTTACGGCCACAGCTCAGAGCTGTGAAGGGACAGCATGATTTTGCTGTCCATTTAGAGTCATGCGCTGGTGACATCACCAGCTGCTGCTCACTGCAATATCTCCTAAACTGTGCACGTTTAAGAGATTTTCATTTTACTGACATGCAAGCTTTATTAAAAAAACATACCTGTAGGTAAAAGTTATAATGGACTTTACTACTGCTTTAAACAATAGCTCAAGGTCAACCCATTGTCCAAACTGCCACACATGTAATCCCTTCAAGGCTTTTAGACCCAGCCAGTAATTGAGATTTTGTATGGTGAAAAAGTGTGCCCCTTGAAATTTGTCAACAAATTGAAAAATCTATGTTTGTTTTCAACAGCTAACTTATAAAATTACTCTCTGGAGGAATATTCTACTAGATTAGAGATATACTGTAGTTTACCTATTCAAATTGGAATTACGCCCAACTGTTTCTTTCCATTTTTGGATAATGTGGAAAAGGATTAAAACCTCTCAGGGTTTTTTAATGTGTCTAATTGTCACCTTTAGAGTGATTTTCCTCTCACTTTCTGTGTGATCACATAAAAAGAAAGTTAGGGGGAATCTCCCAATAGGGACACTGACAGCAATTAAAGCATGACAGTTTCTAACTCTTTCCTTTCTTGTCCAAAATAATGTGGTCTTCTGCTTTAATGGGTAAACACAAATGTAATTGCTTTGTCATTTTCAACAAACATTTCATCTTGAGCCAGCAGGTGACACTTTTTGTTCCATTTCATGTTTTCTAGGCTTTCCATTTGCTTCTTCTTGATATAAAAAGCCTGTTTACAGAACGTGTTATCTCAAGCTGAAATGTACGCACAAACAGAGAATAATGGCACCACAGAGAATTGCTTGCATGCACTGAGAAAAAGGCAAGTATTTCTGTGAATGATGTCTGTGCTGAGCAAGTGACCCCCTGTGATTACTATGCAGAAGTGTAAATCCCTGCAGTAGCGGCATCTATTACAGTGATTCTCAGTTTCCACTGCAGTCTCACAGTTATGGCATACGCATACTTACATTGGTCCAAGCTAAACCAATGTAACTATTCAAAAAAATCCATACCTGTAATTCAGCTTTAAAAAGACCCGCTAAAATGCCATCCCTCATTAAATAACTAGATGATCTACTTGAACCTATTTGTAGTCACAGTACTAAGGACTGTAAATGTATTTATATATGGCATTGTAATTTAGTGCAACTGAAATAATGATAAGCAGTAAGGAAATGGAGAGAAAAAGTTATGCATTTCCCTTTTTGTTTTTTTCTAATTATAAAGATAATAGGGTATGCGGAAGGGTAATGTTAAACTTTGCCTCTTGTAGCAATTGAGCCAGCCTTTCGAACAAAGCCCCACCTTTAAACCAGTAAGATCCACCCCTTTGAAAATGACAGATATAAATTAATTAGATTTCCAAAGATTGTGGTGCCACCAAGATGTTCTTTGGTACTGAATGACCGTGAGCTTTAGACACTGAATATTTGCAATCATGGAAGTACTACCACTGTCATGACAACATGCAGATATCATGAGACTAGACTAAAAAGATCCCAAATATGACATTTTAAAACAACTCAGAACTCCTAATTAGTGGAAGAGCCTAGTACAGTGTTTATGTCACCTAACCTGTTCACAAGGTATGTTCAGTGGTGTATTTAGGTTTTGTGCTGCCCTAGGCAACACAAAAATTGGTGCACCCCCTCCCCCCTGCAGAAAGAGCCTGACATTGACCAAGAACACCCCTGCCCTCTACCCGAGCTTTCAACTACCACTGCCCCCCATACACCAGCCACCATCCCCCATGGCGAGAGAGAGAAAGACACTCACCTTCACAGCTCTGGACATCCCCAGGAACGAGAGTTGGGCTGTGCATGCACAGTCATGAAACTCACAGCATCTCTCAGAACCCACCAGGTCCCCATGCTGCGTGTGTCCCTTCTTCCATCCCTTCTTCCAAGGGGCAGTGCTGCCCCCCTGAAAAATGCTGCCCTAGGCAAATGCCTTGTTTGCCTCGTGGTAAATACACCCCGGGGTATGTTACAATACTAAAGCAACCCTTTAGGTTCTGTGCTTGGATGATTGCAAAGACACGTTTTGTGCAACTTGGACTTTACAATGACAGAAACTTTAAAATACAACTTAAGACGAATAATGAGTTGTTTTACTTCATCTGAAAGAAACACTGGAAAAATAAAATACTACATTTAGCCAATATCTACCAAATAATAATGATATTAAAATAATTATAATACTCACTTGGTTTAACACACAGATCGTCAAAGTCAAAACAGCAATTTCTTTGTTCTGTACATTGGGAATCACAGCGACAGTCACCTTCCCTTACTTTTTCTGTATTGTAGCATTTTTGTCTGCATGACACTAAAATAAGAGTCAGGGTTATAAGTGTACATCATTCTTAATTTACAGTTTTGACAAAATAAACATGCCGTTTGTATTTGCTCTATGAATTTTCCATTATTAATAATTGCAAAGCAAAAGCAGTGGAAATGCTGCAAAACAATCTCAAAAACTGCTTGCCACTGCTTAGGCAGCACAGTGGTTAAATGGTTAGCACTTCTGCCTGGCAGTGCAAGGGTTCTCGATTTGAATCCCAACTATGACACTATGGGGTTTATTTACTAAACCTGGAGAGTACAAAGTCAGGCTCACGTCTGCATAGAAATCAATCAGCTTCTAACCTTAGCTTGTTCAGTTAAGCTTTGGCAATGAAACCTGGAAGCTGATTGATTTCTATGCAGAAGTGAGCCTGACTTTGTACTTTAAATAAAAGTACAAAGTCCACCAAAAGTCCAGTAAATAAACCCCTATGGGCCTGGAGTCTGTAGGTTGTGCCTGTGTGTGTTTCGTCCCACACTCTGAAGACATAATGGTGGGTTAATTAACTCTTGTTAATTGGCTCTTGTCTAAATTGGCCCTTGTATAAATATGAGTTAGAATGTAAGCTCCTTGAGAGCAGGTACTGATTTGAATATACAATATATGTGAAGTGCTGTGTAAACTGTCTGCATTATATAAGTACCTGTAATAATTTAGATCCTGCATTTTGTCCCCCTGTTAAACTTTGCCAGTCTTACCTACACAGAAACCTGATTCAATGAACTAGGTTGGATAAACATGGGTAGCTCATTCACCTCTACAGCTAGTACCTATCCAAGTGCAATAATTCTGAAATATTAAAATCTGTAGAATGAGGGGGGACACATCTGTATGTTCTGATTCACACATGATCCCTATCCTATGTGTCTTGTCAGGAGAGACAGTGTACACATGCAGAATTATTTCCTTCCCTCTGCTCAATGATAAATCGTACCCTAAAATGGTGTCAAAAACACTCTATCACCCCTAGGGTAACCCTAGATAGACCAATTCTCATCCAAGCATTACAATAAACCATTCCAAAGAGGTAGCATGGGACCATTTATGCCTATCCTAAATGTGCTACCTAAAGGGGAATTCATACTTACAATATATCATATTATTTAGATACTATATAGTTAAAATAAAGATGTCAGTAATATCTGCTAATATAATGAAATGCAGACATCTAGAGAGGTCTGAACATTTCTTCCCAGGCATACAGCTCATGAATTTGATGTTTAGCCCCAAGACTTCTGCTTCCACACCTCCTGTTATTTTTAAAGTATCAAGGGCTGCCTCACTGACAAGTACTAGGGAGAGGGAATGAGCTAAACTTTATGGCTGTAAGTTAATTTGCAGAAATGAGTACCCTGAGTTTTGAGGCACCCTAGGCACTAAGAAAAAAGTACAATATATATTCTTCAGCATAGACACCACAGCAAAAAGGAGGTTACTTTGGGTGACAAATGTGGTTTAAAGGACCTTAATAGTATTCAGAAAAAGGTACCTGCATATAATTTCTTCTACAAGTTTAAATAATGACCTTCCACCTTGGGGCCATACACATATGGTTATGTTCTCTACGCCTGGACAAACAAGCATGATTTTGCCAGCAAGGAGCATCTTCTTGAAATATTTAGCTTTGCCCCAAAGGATTTCCCAAAATGTCATCAAAAACCAACATTTATTTATCTGGAGTTTTACTTCTCGATACATGACAGGACTAAATATACTGTAAATTACATAAATAAAATAACAAAATAAAATAATTTCTATGGGTAAAAGATGTGATTTTTATTTATTAAAAGCTAAAACTATGGAAGTAGTACTATAGGCTTGTGTATGTATGGGTGTTTCCTCTCTAGTCAGCTTTTTTTGTGCTGACAAGGAAGTCCGTTGTGCAGAGCATACAAAAAATTGGCACGTAATGTAAAACCAGTCTGGTATTTCAAGTTTTAACAGCTGTCAAAATGTAGATTTTCTCAGGATTGTCTGGCACAAATTAAGGCAGCTTACTCAAGCAGCTTGATAGGGCTACATAAGCCTCATCGATAGAGTTGTTTCTTTTTATGCACATTCCCATTTTTAAACAGTCACACCCTCTCCATTTATATTTGCATTCAATTTTCCCCAGACTGAAGCCACCCTAGCTGATCAGCCCCCCTGTTGTGGACTGATGAACAATCCTGGTGAATCTTCATCCCCGTTTCTAAGCATTCCCCCAGGCTTTCACTAAGACTTGCATAGGGATGCTCTTCTCTTTACTTCTTGGTGCTTCTGAGCACCCTTTGGTTTCTCTATCATTCAAGTACACAAAATTATTACAGATTTGGTAGCTGTGTATATTTTTTGTCAGGGACAGTTTAGGTTTAGAGTCTCTTATTTGCCTGGTATCACATTCTAGTGTTCTAGATTTAGCCTCCACATCTATTACATTCATTAGTAGCAGAACGAATAGAATGGTGTGTTAAGGCCACCATTAAAAATCATGGAGCCCCCTACAGCCTACCTGATAGAACCCCCCACCTGACAGGCCCTGTTTCTGAGCCGTCCCTAGTCACCCCCCTTCCTACAGCCAGCAAGCAGAGAAGAAGGAGGCAGTGTGTGCAGTCAGCCATAGAGAATTTTGAGTGTAGCAAATGAGGTAGGGGTTTAAACACAGGGGTTTTACAGAGCACAGGGGTCAAATATACACTGCTCAAAAAAATTAAAGGAACACTTTTTAATCAGAGTATAGCATCAAGTCAGTTAAACTCCTGGCATATTGATCTGGTCAGTTAGTAGCAGAGGGGGTTGTTAATCAGTTTAATCTGCTTTTGTGTTAATGAAATAACAACGGGTGCACTTGATAGGCAATAATGAGACAGCCCCCAAAACAGGAATGGTTTCATAGGTGGAGGCCACTGACATTTTTTCCCTTGTCATTTTTTCTGACTGTTTTTCACACTAGTTTTGCATGTGGTTAGGGTCAGTGTCACTTCTGGTAGCATGAGCCAATACAGACCCTACAGGCAGTCCAACTCCTCCACATCAACATATGCCATTGCCAGAAGGTTTGCTGTGTCTCCCAGCACAGTCTCAAGAGCATGGAGGAGATTCCAGGGACAGGCAGTTACTCTAGGAGAGCTGGACATGGCTGTAGAAGATCATTAACCCATCAGTAGGACCAGTATCTGCACCTTTGTGCAAGGAGGAACAGGATGAGCACTGCCCAGCCCTACAAAATGACTTCCAGCAGGCCACTGGTGTGAATGTCTCTGGCCAAACAATAAAAAACAGACTTCAGGAGGGTAGCCTGAGGGCCTGACGTCCTCTAATGGGCCCTGTGCTCACTGCCCGGCACCATATGGGGAGGCATATCAATGGAAGGATGCACAGACCTCCATAGGCTAGACAATGGCACACTGACTGCCTTTAGGTATCAGGATGAAATCCTTGGACCCATTGTCAGACCCTAAGCTTGTGCAGTGGGTCCTAGGTTCCTCCTGGTGCTCGACAATGCCTGGCCCCATGTGGCAAGAGTATGCAGGTAGTTCCTGGAGGATGAAGGAATTGATACCATTGAATGGCCCCTACTCTCGCCTGACCTAAATCTAATAGAACACCTCTGGGATATCATGTTTCGATCCATCCAACACTGCCAGGTTGCACCTCAGACTGTCCAGGAGCTCAGTGATGCCCTGGTCCAGATCTGGGAGGTAACACCCCAGGACACCATCCAGTGTCTCATTAGGATCATACCACAATGTTGTCAGCCATGCATACAAGCACATGGGAGCCATACAAAATATTGAGTACCATTTTGAATTGCTGCAATGAAATTTCAGCAAAATGGACTAGCCTGCTGCATCATTTTTTCACTTTGAGTTTTGGGGTGTCTTTGAATTCAGTCCTCTGTAGGTTGATAATTTTCATTTCCATCAAATGATGGGGCATTCTTATATTCCTAACACATTACCCAGTCCATATCAGTATATATATCCAGCATGATATTTTTCCCCATTGAGATCTGATGTGTTTTCAAAGTGTTCCTTTATTTTTTTGTATTTCAATGATTTTTATTAATTTTTAACATTTTAAACAAGAAAGAACTGTAGCAAAAGGCACACAAACACAGGGGTTGTCAATGGCACATAGGACACAAAAGAAACAATGCTACAACACCAGCAGTGCAAAAGGCACGCCCATGCAGGGGCTATCAATGGCACAGAAAATGTGAAAAATATAGCGTTATACCTCCAACAGTGAAGTAAACCAAAGGCAGATATTTACCGCCGCACAAAATCAGACAAAGACAAAGAGAAAAGAAAATAAAGAAAAAGAAGATAAGACCAACAGCAGGAATCCGGGAACGCCTAATATCGATCAACAAACTAGACCCAGAGTAGCCAGGGGGGAGTATGGGAAAAGCATACGTCAACCACGGCTCCCAGATCTTCAAAAATTTGCGTTGGGAGTCAGTACGGATACTTGACACCTGTTCATTAAGCATTAGAAAGGGCATACGGTCCCACACCTCCTGAAAAGGGGCAGATGTACTTTTCCAGGCCTGAGCGATCGTTCTCGTTACCGACAAGAACAAATAGAAGGCCAACTTCTGCTGATGACAACAGGCCCGGTATGGGGCAATGAAGCAAAGCATACCAGGCTTCCCAGCATATGGAGAGATGAAACAGTGTGTATAGAAGGCCAAATACACGAGACCAAAACCGAATCAATCTCGGGCATGACCACCATATATATAACACATCTCCACGATGACCACAACCCTGAAAGCAGCGATCACTATAGGTAGAGTTTGCCTGAGCTATACGAGCTGGGACCCAATACCAATGGAACAGTACTTTGTATGCTGCCTCCAGCGTATTTGTGTTGAATGAACATTTAGCAATAAACAACCAGGCCTTATTCCAGTCCTCCAGATCCACAGCCACCCCCAAGTTGTGCTCCCATTGAGCGACATACGATAGGGAAGCAAGCGTCCAGCGCCTATTCAAAGATGCATAAAGTGGGGAAAGAAGACCCGGGCCACCAGGACGCTGCTGGCAAAGCTGTTTGAAGGCAGATTTCTGATATGAAAAGGTGGAGGTGCTACGCAGAGAGGTCAGCCAATGTAGCAATTGAAGATAACGAATAAATTCCACCTGAGGGACATCACATGAGTCCAAAAGAGATTTCCAAGAGGGGAAAGGCCGCAAGGTCAAGAAGTGTCGCACCTGCGAAAAGCCATGGGTCACCCACCAGGAGAATGTCCCAGGTTGATCTAAACCCGGTGGGAAGAGAGGATCATTAGTAATTGAGAGCAAAGATAAAAAGGGTGACATCAAGCCACTAGAGAGGTGAACCGAGTCCCATGCGTGCAGGCCATGGAGCAAAAATGCACTCAAAGTCATCGGGCGTAGAGCAGGGGGGGCCAGAGAAGTGTTGAAGTTGCAATAGGGGCACAATTAGGTAGTTCCAAAAGAACCCAAAGCGGAACATCAGAGGAAGCATGCAGCATAGACAGTGGAGCAATCTGGCACGCCTGATAATACTTGGCTACATTAGGCACTCCCAGACCACCTTGCAGCCTATGAACAAAAAGCGTGTCTCTAGAGACTTTGGGGCGCTGGTCAGCCCAGTTAAATCACATAATCCACGCCTGAATCAGCCAAAATGAAATAAGAGGGAACCCGTAATGGAAGGGTGCCGAAATAATATAACAATTTTGGCTGAATTGTCATTTTCACCGAATGAACTCATCCTATCCAAGACAGGAACGGGAATTGCCAAGCTCACATAAGAGAGGACACAAAACAAAGCAATGGAAAATAGTTGGCAACAAACAAAGCATCATAAGTGGGGGTCAGGCGGATGCCCAAGTATTCAAGCGAAGATGAAGCCCATTTCTAAGGAAAATGGGACTGTAATCGTGAAACCAAATCAGTGGCCAAGGTGATTTTGAGAGCGACAGTCTTATCTAAATTGATACAGAGGCCTGAAATCAAGGAGAAATGCGCAAGCACCCATTGCAAGTTTGGGAGCGTCGTCAATGGATTAGTAAGAGTCAAGAGGGCATCATCCACAAAAAGACTCAGCATAAATTCCTGTCTCGCATATGGGACCCTCGATACGTTACAATCAGCCCTGAGCGCCAAGGCTCAAGCTCCAAGACAAAGTGCGCTGGAGACAGAAGATATCCCTGTCTTGATCCTCACCAAATAGGAAAGAGATCCGAGAAATACCCTGCATACTTAACTGAAGCCAAAGGGGAAGAGCACAAAGCCTGAATCCAATAAAGGATGTGTGTTTTTAAAACAGTGCGTTTTTAAAATAGGTAGGGGGCGCGGGCGACGGGCGCCGCTGCCCTACCTGTCCCGCTGATTACAGCCGCGGATGTCAGTCGCTGGGTCACAGCCAGTCGTTACCGGCTATGTCCCGGCAATCGGCGGCAATCGCTGACAGAGAGCTCAGCTGCAGTAGCTGTGCTTTCTGTCAGTTCCCCTTACAGCTCCAGGACACGCTGATCGGGACAGAAGAGTTTCTCTCTCCCGATCAGCGGTGTTCCCTGCAGTACACACCCCCGCCCCCTAGTAAAACACTCCTCTCACACAGTTAACCCTTTCCCTGAATAATAAACTTAACCCCTTCCTCCCCAGTGCCATTGATCACTGATCGCCGCCATAAGTCGCTGATCGCCGCCATTATTAGTATAAAAAAACCTAAAAATCCCAGTATCTTTCCCGCCATTTGTAAACGCTATAACTTTCACGTAAACCAATTAATTTACACGTATTGGGTTTTTTTTTTTTTAGCAAAGACATGTCACAGAATGCATTTTTGGAGAAATTTATGACTAAATTTGATTTTTAAATTTTTTTTTACTGGGCATGTTTTATAGCAAAAAGTCCAAAATATTGTTTTTTTCCTCAAAATTGTCAGGCTTTTTTTTTTTACCAAAAACATGTAGCAGAATACATTTTGGCCTAAAATTTTAACTAACTTTGAGTTTACTATATATTTTTTATAGCTGAAAGTAAAAAATATTGTTTTTCTTCAAAATTTTTGGCCTTTTTTTGTTTATAGCGTGAAAAATAAAAGGAGCACAGGTGATAAAATACCACAGAAAGAAAGCTCTATTTGTGTGAAAAAAGAACGTAAATTTCCTTTGGGTGCAGCATTGCATGACTGCGTAATTATCAGTTGAATTAGTGCAGCGCCGAGTAGCAAAAAGAGGCCTGGTCATTAAGGGGGGTAAATCCTCTGGAGGTCAAGTGGTTAAAGAGTGCCTCTGCCCATGTTAGGTACTGACTGGTCTTCAGCTCCCCCATGTCCTGCTTGTTCCTGTGTGATTCCTTTGTTGCTGACCCGGCTTGTTCCTGACCTGACTGATTGCTGACTGATTGCTCTCCTGATTGATACTGGTTCCAGACTTCAGCTCTGCTCCTGACCTTGGCTTTGCTTCTGATTCTGTACCGTGCTGTCTGACCGTTGATGACCCGGGATATTCCTATGACACTGCTCCTGTCTCTTACCCTCGCTACCTGCCTTGCTCTGGTGCATGCCTGGAGATCTACAAAACCTGCTCTGCTTGTTACTACTGTGTCTGAATCAGAAGATCATCAGTCTTCCGAGGTCATCATCTGCAAGAGCTACAAACAACATCTACTGGCGCTCTTGTCCTCCTGGTCCCTAGACTCCCTCTGTTCCAACTCCAGTGGGGTCAGGGCTAGTGACACAAGTGAGGCCAACCTCGTCATTTCAGTCTCCCATCAGGTACGTGACAGCCTTATATATGCTGGTCCTGCGATCCCTCGATCCTTACCTTGTCCTGGAATCCCCCGTTGTCCTCCTGCTGTTTCCTCCGGCCGTATCCTCCGGTCGATGCCGGCATCCATCTTAAAGGTTCCCTTCCTGCGAGCGTTGAGACGCAGGGGGGGCGGAACCGGTGAGAGATTCAAAGAAGTAAGAATATACACACAATACATTGTAATCTGTTAGGATTACATTACTGTATCAAACCTTTTCACCTCAGTTTTGTCCCTAGTGCTTTGTCCAGTGTCCTGCCTGCACTTGTACTGTTCTTTCTGCCTGGAAACTTGAGAACATCCATGGCATCCAAAAAGCGTCCCTTTAGGCCAAAAGCGGTTTTAGACCAGCTAGAAGACAGTGACAGTGAATAAGAATCACTTGTAGAATTGAGCGATAGTGATTCATGGGGAAATTCGTCATCAGACACTGAAAATGAGGACAGCGATGATTCTGCGACTGAGCTGAGTGATGTGCGAACTTGGTGCTTTATTGACTGTGGTACGGACCAGGCACCGCCCACAAGATTCCCATTTAATGGAGCATATGGTATGAAAGAAAATTTGGGAAGTATCTCAAATGATTCTAAAGAATTTCCAATGGAGCAATGTGCCAGAAAGAGATATCAGCATAGATGAAAGTCCAATGTCTAATGGCCTACAAGGGAAGTGTTTTGTCCCTAGTGCACAATACATTGCATCAAAGACAGCACGATTTGGCGTAAAATCCTACATGCTATGCGAATCGTCAACTGGCTACATTTGGAATTCAGTCATATACACTGGAAAAGGAACAACATTCAATCCAAAATACAGCAACTATGGAATGGCAATATCTTCCGTTCTTTCACTAATTGATCCATTGCGAAATCAGGGCTATTGCATAACAACCGACAACTTTTATATGTCTCCTGAATTTTATGAGTTTCTTCTGCAAAACAAAACAGATGCCTATGGAACCGTTAGGGCTAACTAGAGCAACATGCCGCCAATGTTTGGCAATATGAATCTGAAGACTGGAGAAATGGTTGCCTGGCAGAAAGGCAAAATGATGGCACTGCGATGGCATGACAAGAATGAAGAAGCCACTGCGATGGCATGACAAGAAAGAAATCATGAAGCCACAAGTAGTGACAGACTACAATAACACCATGGGAGGTGTCGACAGAGCCCACCAAGCAATGACATTCTACCCAGCAATGAGGAAACAGAGCAAAACAAGTACTACAACAAGATCTTCAGGCATTTTCTTGAGCAATGCTTGTGTAATGCCTACATTCTGCTAAAAAAACCCGTTATTCATTCCGACTTAATTTGGAAAATTGCTGAACGTATCTTTGTGAACCACCAAACACCATCAATGGCTGTGAATAGAGGTCGTTGTGCTGTTGGTTTTGTCAACCCAGAAAGCCTGACTGGTCATCACTTCGCGGACTACATCCCACCAACCAAGAAGAAGTCAGCACCTACAAGGATGTACAGTTGCAAGAAAAAGTATGTGAACCCCTCGGGATTACGTGGAGTTTTGCATGAATTGGGCATAAAATGTGCTCTGAACGTCATCTAAGTCACAACAATAGAAGAACACAGTCTGCTGAACATAATACTACACAAACATTAGATGTTGCCATGGTTTAATTGCACATAACATGTAAACATTCACAGTGCAGGGAGGAAAAAGTATGTGAACCTTTGGACTTAATAACTGGTTGACCCTCCTTTGGCAGCAATAACCTCAACCAAACGTTTCCTGTAGTTGCAGATCAGACCTGCACAATGATCTGGAGTAATTTTGGACCACTCCTCTTCACAAAACTGTTTCAGTGTAGCAATATTCTTGGGATGTCTGGTGTGAATCGCTCTCTTAAGGTCATGCCACAGCATTTCAATCGGGTTGAGGTCAGGACTCTGACTGGGCCACTCCAGAAGGCGTATTCTGTGCTGTTGCAGCCATTGTTTTGTTGAATTACTTGTATGCTTTGGGTCATTGTCCTGTTGCATCACCCATCCGCTGCGGAGCTTCAGTTGGCGGACAGATGGTCGTACGTTTTCCTGCAAAATGTCTTGATAAACTCTGGAATTCATTTTCCCATCAATGACAACAATCCGTCCAGGCCCTGAGGCAGCAAAGCAGCCCCAAACCATGATGCTCCCTCCGCCATGTTTTACAGTGGGGATGAGGTTTTGATGTTGGTGTGCTGTGCCTTTTTTTTCTCCACACATAGTGTTGTGTGTTCTTCCCAAACAACTCAATCTTAGTTTCATCTGTCCACAGTATATTTTGCCAGTAGTGCTGTGGAACATCCAGGTGCTCTTTTGCAAACTTCAAACGTGCTGCAATATTCTTTTTGGACAGCAATGGCTTCCTCCGTGGTGTCCTCCCATGCACTCCATTCTTGTTTAATGTTTTCCTTATTGTAGATGTGTCAACAAAAATGTTAGCATGTGCCAGAGATTTCTGTAGGTCTTTAGCTGACACTCTGGGATTCTTCTTTACCTCATGCAGTATTCTGCGCTGTGCTCTTGCAGTCATTTTTACAGGACGACCACGCCTAGAGAGAGTAGCAACAGTGCTAAACTTTCTCCATTTGTAGACAGTCTGTCTTACTGTGGACACATGAACATCAAGGCTTTTGGAGATACTTTTGTAACCCTTTCCAGCTTCATGCAAGTCAACAATTCTTGATCGTAGGTCTTCTGAGAGCTCTTTACTGCGAGGCATGGTTCACATCAGACAGTGCTTCTTGACACCAGTAAACCCAAAACAGGTGTGTGTTTTTTAAGGGCAGGACAGCTGTCAGCAACACATCCAATATCATCACACTGATTGGAGTCAAGGTTGGCTCACTCCTGGCTCCAATTAGCTCTGGGAGAAGTCATTAAGCTAGGGCCTCACATACTTTTTCCTCCCTGCACTGTGAATGTTTACATGTTATGTGCAATTAAACCATGGCAACATCTAATGTTTGTGTAGTATTATGTTCAGCAGACTGTGTTCTTCTATTGTTGTGACTTCGATGGCGTTCAGAGTACATTTTATGCCCAATTCATGCAAAACTCCACGTAATCCCAAGGGGTTCACATACTTTTTCTTGCAACTGTACAAGGTTTGTTGCTCGAAGAAAGATGACAGTGGAAATAAAATCAGAAAGGAAACCAGGTTCCATTGTCCTCATTGTGATGTTGGACTTTGAGCAGTCCCATGATTCAAAATTTTTCATACCCGGGAGGTTTACTAAACCAATATGCAGTGTCTAGTAATATTGCACCCTTGTTTGTACAAATTTCAGTGTTTTTGGTTTCATTACATTATTGAATTACAATTATTATTATTAGATTATTATTTTTTAAAAGTATTTATTATATTATAAGTTATGATTTCATGTTTCAAACTTTATCATACCCGGGATGTTTACTAGACTCTTGTTTGGACAGATTTAAGTGAGTTATTCAAAAGAATTACAGGCCTACAATATAAAACAACAAATTTCCATACAAAGCAATGTACTGCTTTGACATTCAAAAATACTGACATAATCAGACTGCCAGGGAGGTTAAGAAGCAAAATGAGCTGAAATGCTTGCGGTTCCTGCACATCCTCTGTTGTCTTAGGAATCATGGAAATATGGGCTCTGAGCGCATCTGGAGAGGGCAAAGAGCCCTGTCGTAAGTCATTGAAGTAACTAGCCAAAAAGGGCACCAACAGAGTTGCAAATTTCTTGCAATAGAGGCCTGAGAAGCCGCCTGGACCCAGGGCAGCAGAAGACCGCAAAGATTTAATAGCTTGAAGTACTTCTGACAGACACACCTGCATTGAGGGCTATCTGCAATGCTTCAGACAACCCCAGGAACCGTAAATCTTGAAAAAATGCTTCCGTCTGAGCTACAGGAAAGGGATCCGGATTGGCGTACAAATGCAAAAGAAAGTCCGCAAAGCCCAAGATGATCTGCTGGGGACTGGAAGTACAACCCCCCCGCAGGGAGCCACAACAGGACTGGCTTATAGGGTTTCCCCACAGAATTAAGTTTCCTTGGATCTGGCTTATTAGCACAGGTATAAAACTTATGTTTGGTCCAACGTAGGGCCTCCGATGAAGCAGTTCTGCGGCCAGGGTGTCGCGTGTACGTTTATGGGCCTCGGACGAGTGTGACTTCCAACGAGCATCCGCCGAGGCCAAAAGAGAATGAATTTCCAAAAGGCCTCTCTCCCGCTTTTGAGCCGCAGTCAGCTGTATAATGTGGCCCTGTACCGTAGCTGTATGCGCCTCCCATAGGGGCACTGCCGAGGAAACAGATCCTGAGTATGAAGGACTCAATGACCTGACTGATCTATAAAGACTCATTAATATGCCAATGAAAAGGGCACCGAATCATACCCGTGAATCATAGAAGTAGGACCAGGGGATCATGGTCCGACCAGGGCGAGGAAGGGATAGATATTCACTTGGCTAATGGAAGCTGTTGCACCTGCATAAATACGTGGTCAATTCTACAAAAACTGTCATGAAGATTGGAGTAGAACGTGAAGTCTCGCTCAGTAGGGTGAAGTTCCCTGCAAACATCTACCAGCCCCACAGACTGCAGGAGCAAGCGCATATCTGCCTCCTGCACCAAGTCGTGAGCAGGGGCCACCCCCCTGAGCATCGCACCGATCCAACGCAGAATCCAAAGTAACATTGGAATCCCATGCAGAAGGCCCTTAGAGTGACAGGAAACGATAGAACAAAGATGTGAGAATATTTGTGCTGAAAGCGATTAGGAGCATAATAGCAGACATAGGTGACCTCATGATCCCAAAGGGTGCCCTGCAAAAGTATATTCTGGACTTAGGTAAAGGGGAGAGTGCACTTGAAGGCTATCAAAACACCCCGTCGTTTCTCAGGAGCCGAGGCCGTGTATAAAGTGGGATAATGAGGCAAAAGATACCGTGTGGCGGAGGACTGGGAAAACCTGGTTTCCTGCAGACAGACCACATCAACGTACTGCGATTTAAGGTGGTAGAAGACTTTAGACTGCTTCCGAGATGAAACCTTGTACATCTTGTGCATGTACTTTCAAGAGGGTGTAGCCATGGCCATGTAGCCATGGCGGGATCAGTGCAATCCGTTCAGCAGAGAAGGCATAAGTCGGCCAACAAGGATCCTCCCAGGGACAGCCAATTCACAGCGTCCTAAAACCCTGCTGAAAATGAGAACAGAAAAATCAGAAAAGAGAGAAAGAAAAGAGAAGCAGGAGAGAAAGGAGAAAAAGAACCATGCAAAATATGTACAATGGCATAGCCATATACTGTAACACCTATGGCGAGATGCATTCTATACTCAAAGGATACCAATATGGGGTGGCTCAACCACCGGACACATAGCTGCAAATGAATACATGAATACATCAATAACCTAGGCTCCCAGAGAGCAAGAGGCAACAAACATAAAATATGAAACGGTCAATAACATGACTACATCCCACATCAATATGAATAAGGGTTTACAGGAAGTGGGATGCATCCATGAAAACCCTCCCGCCGGAAACCAGCTAAACTTAGGGACCTAACCCCCACCGGGAAAAGAACCACAGGTCACAGCGGAACCCAACTTACTCAGCCCAGATGGTCCCCCGCTCCAGCACCCCCACAAGACCATCAGCCTGATACCGAAAAAAGGCCAGTCATACCAACCTCCCTCCACAGGAGGGCCCAAGCCATCCCTACTAATCCGGCCACCCTAGCCAAAACCCCTAATAGTCTATAGTGGAGGATAGTCTCAGAGCTCAAGTCCGGTCAGTGACCCCATAACCAAGGAGGGACTAAGGGGAGATGATCGAACAGGACCCCAACCTCCAAACCAGGGCCAAAACCAGGGGAGCCCAAAAGACCAAACTCACGGTTCCAACAAACAGATTCAAGAATGGGGCACAATGGAGGAAGTCCTGGGCATGCCTTCAGTCCGGTGAGAAGCAGGTCAGACTGGAATGCAGGGGAGTCAGAGGTTGGGCCCTCTTCCGGTTGGAAGACTTCTCCCAAAGGCGGCCCCGCCTGGGATCCAGATGAATGTGCCAAGCTCTGCGCAGTACCTCCCAGCGGGATAAGAAGTAAGGATTTCAGAAAGGAGTGAACTTCCTCTGGCATGGCAATGGAGTGGCTATGGTCTTGATAGTTGAAGGTGAGGCGGAAAGCCCCATGCATATCTGATTCTACGATTCACCAAGACCGAAGTGAAGGGCTTCAACTGGTGACGTTTCTGAAGGGTGAGCTGGGAGAGATCCAAGAACAGCTGGTAGCGATGCCCCTGGAAACTAAGGTCTGGGTTATTCCTGGCCGCCAAGAGAATAGTTTTCTTAGTGCAATAATTTATGAACTTGATAATAATGTCTCTTGGGGGCCCCTCCGGCAGTCGGGGACCCAATGCTCGATGTATGCGGTCAAACTCAAGTCGGTCCATAGGAATGGCAGGGGCCAGCTCCTGAAACAGAGCAGTGGCAGTTGACGTGTGATCCATAACGATTTGAGGAATACCCCGCAGGAGTAGATTACCACGGCGGGAGCGGTTCTCAAAATCTTCAAGCCGGAGCAGTGTGTCCTTCTCTTCCTTCAATTCCTTCTCTTTTTTTATTTAAACTTTTATTTGATTTTCCAGTACAAAAAGAACAACACATTTGAAAAAATATTTCACATATACATATTTCCATTTACCCCTGTATTTTTGGGCAACCCCACCATATATGTGCCATTGTAACCCTTTCTCCACATCCTCTCCAGCACAAAGGTGAAGTATCTACTTGTTGCCTATAAGCTACGTTTGGTGTAATATACCATCTAGTTAAACATTTATAGTTTATTTCCACTGTGCTCATATTTGTCACCTCGTGTTAATTTGAAAACTTTATTCCATTGCTGTGCATTCAATTCTGTTCCAAGCTCCTTTTCCCACTTTTCCAAGAACCCCGGGGGATCAGTTCCTTCCATAGCCATAAGGATTGTACATATCCTAGAAGTTACATGTTTTGGGGTTATTTTTTCATTTAAGAATTTTTCAAATGGATACATGTCCTCCAACATCCTCAGTGGTTGAGGGGGACTTGAAACTAATTGGTTTAGTTGATAGTATCGCCACTCATCAAATGTGATAAATAAATCTTTTTTCTTCTTTAAATTTTGAAAAGTGTGCAATTTCCCTTCATTCAATATAACTTTCAAACGTGCGTCCTTATCCTTTATCCATTTCCCAAAAATATTATCCTTCCCCAGGGGGAAATACTCCATTCCCACCAGGGGAGTCAATATTGAATTATATTTCCATCCTTTTTGACTATACATTCTATCCCATATACTTAAAAATGTCCTAGTCAGTGAACCAACGTTAACATCCAATGTGCGAAACGTATGTGGTATTCATACAATCTTCTATAACTGTGCCTTACTTAAAATCCCTTCCATATTTACCCATCCTTTCCCTTGTGAATTAAATGTCCAATCTACCATTCGTGATAAAATCACTGCTAGATAGTAATTCTTTACATTGGGTCAGCCCAAACCCCCGTTCCCTTTTACTCTACTCAGGACCTTGTAATTGATTCTCGGTTTCTTATTTGCCCATATAAAAGTAGTAATCATCTTCTTTATTATCCCAAACAAAAACTCTGGAAGGTGAACCGGGAGCATGTGGAACTTATACAGAATTTTTGGCATTATCACTATCTTTACCAGATTTATACGTCCTATCCAAGAGGCTCCTCTCTATGAAAGTCTCCTTAGCTCTTCCTTAATTTTATTTATTAGGGGGATATAGTTTGCCTGATATATACCTTTTGTTGAGGGGGTTAACTTTACTCCCAGGTAACCTATTTCCTTTTCCCTCCAGATAAATGGATACTCTTTTTGTAGACTCAACTTCTCTGACATTGGGAATTTGATATTTAATATTTCTGATTTTACCGGGTTTATTTCCAGGTTTGATAGCTCACCATACTGTTTTAATACTCTCATTAGGTTAGGCAACGTTATTCTAGGCTTAACAATATAAAACAACATATCATCTGCATATGCGGCTACCTTATGCTCCACATCACCCATTATCATTCCCGCTATATCTACACACTTTATTACCCTCGCCAGAACAGGTTCCAAAGACAGTACAAGCAACAAGGGAGAGAGGGGGCATCCTTGCCTAGTGCCGTTGTGCATTCTAAAAAACTGAGAAAGCGATCTGTTAACCTTAACCACTGCTGACAGGCTGTTATACAATCTTTTTATCCATTTTAGCATTTTAGGCCCTATTCCTATTGCCTCTAGTGAATCAAACATGAATCCCCAATTAACCCTATCAAAAGTCTTTTTAGCATTGATCGATAGGAGTATTGCAGGCACTTTCTCTCTCTTAGCTGTTTGTACAAGAATCAAGGATCTCAAACCATTATCCCTACCTTCTCTTACCAGGATAAAACCCACCTGATCTAGATGTACCCATTCCGGCATCAAGTCCTTCAGTCTTTTTGCCAGCACCTTAGCATATAGTTTAGTGTCTATGTTTAATAATGACATAGGCCTATAACTGGCACAATGTGTGCTATCCTTCCCTTCTTTAGGGATAATCATTATATGAGCTTGCAATGACTGCGCCCTCATTTCCAGCTCCTCCCCCAGTGCGTTCACATACCTACACATTTTAGGGACAAGAAGATCTCTAAATTTTTTAAAGTATCCCACTGTGTATCCATCCGGCCCTGGGCATTTACCTCCCACCGTGTTCTTTAAGGCTAAGTTAATTTCCAGTAACAGGTCTCTCAAGGGTCTCTAGTTTTTCTTGCGCTAATCGTGGCAACTCCACTTCACTTAAATATTTCTGCCTGATTCTTTTCTTTTCCTGTTCACTTTCCTTTTGATCACCACTGCTCACATCATAAAGTTCACTATAATATTTTTGAAACCTATTAGCAATATCAGAGGTAGCATGCAATATTTCTCCTTTCCCATCTCTAATTTTTTCTGTAAAATTTTTGGATTTCTTGCTCTTTAACCTTCTCATTAAGTATTTTCCAGGTCTATTCCCCCACTGGTATCTTTCCTTTGAGGCCCTATTAAATATCCTCCTCGACTCTTGTTCCATAAGATCTTTTAACTCTTTTAAGTATTATCTTCTGATATAAATCTGTTCCTCTCTTTTTTTGCTCTTCCGTCACCATCTTTATTTTTTTTTTCTCATTCCTTCTTTTTTTCTGTTCCTATTGAAATCAGTATTCCCCTAATATAAGCTTTATGTGTCTCCCAGACTGTGGCCACCGAGACCTCATTAGTCTCATTGAGCTCAAAAAATTGTTCAGTTTCTCACCTTAACCTTTTCTCTACTTCGGGATGATCTGTATGAGCATTTCATTTAATCTCCATATAGTTGTTTTATCTTGCCCTCCTCCTACTCATAATGTCATCATAACGGGAGCGTGATCAGAAATGGACATGACCTCTATGTTGGAACTAACCAATGACTCCAACTGTCTATGCTCTATCATTATATAATCCAGTCTTGAATACGAACCATGCACATGAGAGAAGAAGGTATAATCGCATTCTTCTGGATGTTTCACTCTCCACGTATCCGCCAATTGATATTTATATAATAACCTCTTCAGTAATAATTTCAGCTTCCTACCCTACTTCAACTTCTCTCTGTGTACATGATGATGCATCCAGCTGAGGGTCCAAACACAGATTAAAATCTCCAGCCACGACCAGACATCCCTTTTTAAGTTCAGAGAGTTTCCTTAACACCCCCTCTAAGAATATCCCTGTGTTTTTGTTTTGGCAGTATATATTAGCTAGTGTATATTCCAATCCTCGTAACTTTTCCCTAAGAAATAGAAACCGACCCTCTGGGTCTTCCAGTCTACCTTCCAGGAAAAAATTAACATTTTTCGAGAGCCCAATTGATACTTCCTTATCCCCTTTAACTGGTGAGTCAACATAATACCACATTAGATAATACTTTGAGTATAGTTTGACATTTGTATCTTGGGTTAAATGTGTTTCTTGAAGAAATACTACTTCTATAGAGTGTTGATGGATTTCCCTGAGTATCTTATGTCTTTTTATCAGGGAGTTCAGCCTTTTCACATTGTAGGTCCTAAACTTAATCAAACCCCCTCAAAAAAACCTATGATTTCTCCTTATATGGACCTGCAACCCCAGCGTGGAAGAAGAGAGCTGGGGGGAGAAGGGGGTGAGAAAAAAAAACACGCAAGGGTCACCCCCCCCACACCGGTTTACCTTCTCCTTTTATTTACCATCTTCCACGTTTCTTTTCCCGGTTCTGAACACTCAGTAGACCCCCCTGACCACCCCACAATGTCCATTTCCTGTAAATCTAATTTTCTACAAAAGTCACCCAATTCTTCTGGGAATCTCAATCTTGCAGATTTCCCGTCTTTGCACCCAATCATGCAGGCCGGGAACCCCCAGTTATATCAAATTTTTTTCTCCCTCATCTCCTCCTACAACGGTTTCAGGGATCTCCTCCTAACTAGCATCTCAGATGCAATGTCAGCAAATATTTTTATCTTTATTTCTCCATATTTTATTTCAGGGATCTCTTTGAGCCTTTTCCATATTTTTTCTCTGCCCTCATAGTGATGGAATCAGGTAAGTCTGTTGGCACTTCTTGCAGTCTCCATATCCTATGTACTCTCTCCATTTTTAGATGCTGTATTGTGGATCTACCTATCAATGGGTTAAGCACTTTCTTTATTTTATCTCCCAAATCGTTCCCATGGGACTGTTCTGGCAAACCGTGAATCCTTAAATTATTTTTTCTTTCTCTATTTTGATCCTCTAATTTAAATGCAAGCTTTGTCTGTTCTCTGGCCCAGATTGTTACGTATTGCCACCATTTCATTTTTCATAGATATCTCCAAATTTGCAAACATATCTGTCATATCAGCTTTTGTAAGTATTTGTAATGTAGCTCCCTGTTCTTCCAAACCACTTTGATCTGTTATACTGTCTGCATTTATTGGGTCATTGGACTGGTTCTCTTCTTGTGTCCCTATTGACATTCTTGAGTGATCTCCCATCCCTTTTCTAGTTCTTTCCTGTTGTTTGTCAGGGGTTAATTTCTCCGGACTTTTCTCCGTAGAGGTAGGTATTTCCTTATTGTGCTAGTATTCACACTTGCTTGGGGGGGTTTTACTCCCCCCCTTTGGCTTATCTGCTCTTCATCCCTGTTAAACTTTCCCACTGAGTTTGCTATTGCACAACTGCTGTACTATCCGTCCCCAGGAAGGACTTTTTACTCTGCTGACTTTAATCTCTCCTACTTGTTACTTTGGGAGCAGGAGTAATATAGCCAGTTCCACCGCCGTTGAGAACCACTGAGAACCCCATGAATACAGTCCTCTGTCCCCCCTAGTACTCAGGAGTACGTTTAGACTGCAGCAAAAACATCAGATGCATCACAATAGAAAAAGTTCCGTCGTTGCTCACGGCAACTCACCACCTCCTTTCATGCTGGCAGATCCGGATCTCACCCTCCCAGGGTGCACTCAGCTGTTGCCGATGAGATTAGATGAATTAGCTGAATAAATGAGGGGTCCCTGTATATTAGACATCTAAGGTATCTCAGGGTCTCCCAAGGTTGCAATCCAAGTCCCGAGCAAATCAACTTTAATATTCTGCCTCTTCCTCAGCCGTGAAGCCACACCACTTTCCTGAACTTTTGGAATAGCTTGTCACTTTTCAAAATTACCGCCATCCTTCACATGGGCTGTCACCTGGTAGGTCATTTGGGCGGTCACAAGAGTTGTCATAGGGACGCTCTCACTTCTCTTCTGATACTGCTGCCTCCTGCTCCCAGGGGACCGCCAAGCCTCGCCGACCCGCTGCCTCTCCCAGGGGCACAGGTCTGGACTCCACCGACACGACCACCTCCGGGACCAGGACACCCAGACTCGGAGCCGTGGCGACTCTCCGCTTCTTTTCTGCCCAGGCTTTCTGGTAGGACAGGGCTCTGGGCGATCAACAGGGCAGATCAGGACAGGACTACACGCTCACGCTGCTCACTGCGGCATGTTCATGCCCCTCCCACAACACACTTACCCCCGCCAATTCCTTCTTCAGGTTGCTCAGATCCTGCTCATGATTTTCAATCACCATGACTGCAGCATCAATTTTATCCTCCAGATCGTTCATACGATTGCCCAGCTCCCTAATATCTCTAGAGTGACGCTCAGCCAGCCTGGAAGTAGCGGACGAAAATTTGGACTGCAGCATGGAAATAAAGTGATCCAGGAGCTCAGCATCCCGAAGGGCCAGTGTAGGGGCTGCTGGGGTTCCTCTGATGCAGTGTCTTTGTCATAGGCGTTGTTCGACTCACCTACGGGTAGCGATCCGGGCGGGTCCGAAATCGAGGCCTGGGCTTCAGGAGGAACCACCGGCAAGTAGGCCGCAAGCGCTGGTGTGGATTGTTGAGCGCTGGGAGCGCGAGCGGCCCACATTTTCTTCCCCATTGATGTGGGCAGAATCTGGGGAAGGGTAGCGGGTGGGCAGCTTACCTCCCTGAGAGCCAGAAGAGCAAATTAAGTGTCCAGTGGGTGGGAGCATGCCAGCTAAGCGGCCATCTTTAGTCACTGCTCACAAGCGCCCCCCCTTTAATTTTTTTGAGCAGTATATAGAACATACAGACTGCTGGTAGGCATAAAACGGAGAGGAGAGTTGAAATTACACACTGCAGAGCTCAGGGAGGAGAGCAGTAAGAGCTGATTGGAGGGCAGAAACACACCCATCTCCCTCCAAACAGCACACAGGAACAGAGCTGAGGCTGTCAATGTGCTGGATGTCCCTCTCCTTTCACCATCATGATAGCAGAGGACTGAAGTAGCAGATAGAAATGACACTTAGTGCTCTTAACTGAGACAAGCACACACTATAAAGGCATGTTCTCTGTTCATAAGTCATGCCTGAGGTTTACAACCACTGTAAATATATTCTAAATAATGCAACAAACTAAATACCTCAAATAATACCTTTGTTTTTCCATATTGTGAGGTATTTCATTTATTACATTATTTGGAATATGTTGAAATGAACTGGGAATCACTGTTTGAGATTCTTTGGGGATCGCTGCACTTTAGTTCCCCATATTGAGCCAATCAGGTACATTCTGCCATTTAGGCAGGGGGCCCAAGGGCAGAGACAGGACTCTTTATTTTGGGGCACTGCAGAGTAACTTACAATCTGCATCAATGAAAAGAAAACTTCCCCAGGTCCCATTTGTGCAGCAAGAGGACAAAGCAGAAACAGGACTATTTAATGATTTCTGGGCACAAGCAGAGTAATTCTCTGTGCCACAGTTCTCAGCAATTACCCTAAAGTTCCGGCTTGCCCTGGTGGATTGCCATAGAAAAGGAGGCTATAACTTTAATATAATTGATGGGAAATGTGTCACATAGGATTACTCTACCTACACCCAAAAATCATTAAACAATCTTGTCTCTGCCCCTGGAAGCCTGCTGAAAAAATCTGTCTCATTTTTTAATTGCTGCAGAGCACTGGGCACTTTGGTGCCTCAAAATAAAGAGTCCCCCCTCTTCCCCTGGGGGAAGGAAGTGTATCAGGAAACGTATTGCTATTTTTCCAAAGGAATTTCATACAAAGTATACACTTTTGGGGTTGTTGCTTAGGCACAGTTATTATTTCTAGATGTTATGTATAACATAGTAAATCTTCACTTTCTGAGTTCAGGTCCACTTCACACTAGTGCAGGCCCTGCAGTCTGCACTTGCACGGGCATGGCAGCCTGTTCATTTGAACAAGCTGCTCTGCCCACGTTTCACACAAAGAAAAGATGCATGACCCTTTTCCAAAACGCATCCACAAGGAAACCGAATGGTCTTTTTGACCATGTGGTTTCTGTGTGGTTTCCGCACCCACAATTGCACTGTGGGATGAGATGCATGGGGGTGCCATTCAGAATAAATGGCACCCACGCATCTCGTAAGAGACGTGATGTGGCTGTGGGTGGTTGCGGGTGTGGGAATCGCATAGATTCCCGAACCTGCAATTAGCCCGCAGCATCTGGGCTAGTGTGAATCAGGGGTAAGAGGTCTTCAACAGCTTTTTCTTTTTATTCATATAAAAAAGAAGCACCTCTTTTGAACTTTTAGATTTTTCAGACTTATTTCAATGTTACTGTTACTGCAGAACATCAACTTTAGCTATACACAATTCAGTAATTTATATATAGCCCAAGGTTAGATACAGTGGGTATAGAGAAGAATCACCACCCCCCTTTAAAATAATCACATTTTGTTGCTTTGCAGCCTGAACTGAAGATACACACAGTTTATGTTTTATCCAGCTGTATTTACTCAGTACAACTTATAACATCCAAGTGAAAGATATAACACCAACATCTCAGAAAAAAAGAAAACAAAATCAAAAACAGAATCACTAAGCTGGAAAAAGGATCACCCCCTTGTGTCAGTATTTTGTTGAACCACCTTTTGCTTTAATTCCAGCCTTTAGTCTGTTGGGATATGTCTGTACTAACTTTGCACATCTAGACTTTGGAATATTTGCCCACTCTTCCTTGCGGAACTGCTCAAGTTAAGTTAAATTTGATGGTAACCGTTTGTGGACTGTAGTCTTCCCACAGATTTTCAATGGAGTTTAAGCCTGTGTTCTGACTAGGTCATGCAAGGACATTCACCGCTTTCTCCTTTAACCACTGTGTGGTCATTTTTGCTGTGTTCTTTGGGTCATTGGCATGTTGGAAGGTAAACTTTCTTTCCATTGACAACTTTCTGGCAGAGGGAAGCAGATTTTCCTCAAGAATTTGACAGTATTTTGTCCCATCCATTTTTCCTTCTATACTGACATGTGCTCCAGTCTCTGCTGCAGAGAAACACCCCCATACCAGGATATCACCACCTCCATGCTTTACTATAGGAATGGTGTTATTTAGTTGGTGAGCTTTATTGGATTTCCACCAAACGTAGCATTTAGTGTTGAGGCCAAATAATAACATTTTAGTCTCATCTGGCCATAACACATTTTTCCATGTGGCTTTCAAGGTGCATTTTGGCAAAGCTCAGTCGTGACTGCATGTGGCCTTTCCTGAGGTTTGGCTTTTTTCTTGCAACCCTCCCATACAAGCCACATTTCTGAAGAATGTGTGATATTGGTTCCACATGCACACAATGATCACTCTTTGTCATATATTCCTGCTTCAGAATTGCTGTAGGCCTCTTGGTAGACTCTGATCAGTTTCCTCCTGGCTCTTTCATCCAGTTTGTAGTGATGTACTGATCCAGGGAAGGTCTGTGTTATACCAAATACCTTCCACTTCTTAATAATAGACTTCATTGTGCTTCTAGGCATTGATAAAGCCTTTGATTTTTTTTTTCTATCCATCTCCTGCCTGTTCGGCTTTATTCCGGAGATCTTTTAACAGAGCCTTGCCATCCATAATTGACTGTTTGCTTCAGTTGCACTACCTGGAACTGAGATGCTCTAGGAAAGCTCTTTCCATGCTGAGCTAATCAAAATAACCACAGCTGATTACAGGTGAAAGTCAAATGGCCTTGTGTGCCATTGAGAAGGTGGTTAGCTACACCTGATTGAAAAGTCATCTTTAGGAGCGTGATCTTTTTTCCAACTCAGTGTTTATGTTTTTTAATGTTTACATTTTTTTCTGACATGTTAGTGTTATATCTTTTACTTGGATGTTATAAGTATAAACACAGCTGGATAAAACAAAAACTGTGTCTGTCTTCATTTCAGACTGCAAAGCAACAAAATGTTATTATTTAAAAGAGAGATTCTTTTCTATACCCACTGTATGTAATGCACTGCTTTTAGGCAGTGATGCGCTGAAACCTCTATTAGTTTATCAATACTAAAAACATTGTAGCCATAGCCTTGAGACCATAGGCAAACAGGTCTTTATTAATAGTTATATATACTGCAAACATGTGGTTATCTAGTCCCTAAATATTGATAATATTCTACATCCATGAAATTTGCTAGGAGGTAGAAAGTTTGGAAAAAGTCATTTCTTAGGGTTGGTTCACACCAGAGCTCAAGGCTGGAAACCTGCACTCTGTGCGTGTTTCCTGCACCATTTTCAAAATGCAGTGGGTGTCAATGTTCAGTTAATGACACCCCAAAAAAGAGGTTGCAAACGCATTGCATTTACCTGCACCGGATTGCATAGTACTTCTGTGCCATGCGATGCAGTTGCAGTGAGTTTCCAAAAGTAGTGCATGTTCTACTTTTGGTGCAATTTCAGCCCATTTAACATAAATAGGATGAAATTGCACCACACAGAACTGTAAGTGAATCTCACAGGAATGCACAGCATTTTGCCTTTAGAGTCAACATCCCCCAAACTGCCATTTTTTACTTGATTGGGCACCAGCGGGCTGAAACACCTGCTGTTTTTTTACATGTCTTGATGATTATACATTATTAATTTTACATTTTGAAGCCATTGGTGGATTGTGACACCATTATTTATTGTTGCAAGTCCATGACACTTAGGTTGAGCTGGGAATTCTACTGTCATGCAGTACAAGCATGCAATTCCACTAGCAATCAAACATGTAAGGTTAAAAAAGTTTTACATTCAGTTGACCTTTAGAGGTTAATTTACTAAAGGCAAATAGACTGTGCACTTTACACAGTGCAATTGCTCCAGAGCTTAGAAAATGAGGTAAAGCTTCACTTTGCAAAGAATACCCAATCATGCGCAAGAAAAATTAAAAAAACAGCATTTCTACTTGCACATGATTGGGTGATGGAACTCAGCAGAGCTTCTGCTCATTTACTAAACTCTGGAGCAACTGCACTTGAAAATGGCAACTGCACTTTGCAAAGTGCACAGTCTATTTGCCTTTAGTAAATCAACCACTTAATTTGTCCAGACTGTATGAGGAGCTTGGCGCTCTCCATGATCCTATGGACACAGCTGATCACATGATGAGGTAAAAGGTCAATCACAGTGGCCTTTTACCACGTGATCAGCTGTGCCCAATGACACAGCAGATCACGGAGTAAATACAGTTGCCGGTTATCAGCACCACTTTCCTCACGTTGTCACAGCGTGGGGAAAGTACTGCCAAAAACCAGCAATTGTCACAGAACAGAGCTGATGATTAGTGCCCAGCAGTGCCTCCCAGCAGTGCCACCCAGCAGTGCCCAGCAGTGACACCCACCAATGTCCAGCAGTGTCATCCTCCAGTGCCCATCAGTGCCCAGCAGTGCCCCCCATCAATGCCATCCAGCAGTGCTGCCCATCAGTTGTGCCCATCAGTGCCCAGCAGTGCCACCAGTCAGTGCATCAGTCAGTGCTGTCAGTCAGTGCCGCCAGTTAGTGCCGCCCATCAGTGTTGCCCATCAGTGGCGCCTATCAGTGCCCATCAGTGGCGCCTATCAGTGCAGCATCATCAGTGCAGCCTATCAGTGCCCATCAGTGCTGCCTATCTGTGCCACCTCAGCAGTGCCCATCAGTGTCCATCAATGCTGCTTATCAGTGCCCATCAGTGCTGCTTATCATTGCAGCCTCATCAATGCACATCAGTGAAGGAGAAAAATGACCTGTTTGCAACATTTTATAATAGAAACAGAAATTTTTTTTTACATTTTTTGCTCTTTTTTTGTTTATAGTGCAAAAAATAAAACACCCAGCAGTGATTAATTACCACCAAAATAAAGCTCTATTTGTGTGAAACAAATGATAAAAATGTCATATGAGTACATTGACCGCGCAATTGTCATTCAAAGTGCGACAGCGCTGAAAGCTGAAAATTGGCCTGGGCATGAAGGTGGTAAAAGTGCCCAGTAGGCAAGTGGTTAAATAATAGGAACAGCAAGGTCAATCAATAAAATAACGCTAGAAACAGAATAAAGCTGTGCTACTGTATCTATTCATTTTACAGAATTTAGTTAGAACCAGCGCAGCCAGGTTTATCAGGATTCTCACACTGCTACTTATCAGAACTGTGTGTTCTCGTCAAAAGTTTTTGATAGTTACACTTTAATTTCTACAATGTAAAATCTTACTTTGCAAAATTGTTATTAGAGTGCATCCATTTATGTCATGGTGTAGTCTGTGAACCTTTAATTTAGCTTTCTCTCCTTTTCTTATCTACTTCTATGTTCAAAGTCACTATCTGTGTTAAATGTTTAGGTGCAATCATTTTCAAAGATATTACAAAATAGAGGACAAAGGAGGTAAAGGCGGTTGTGCTGGTAAAGAAACCCAGTGAACCCAAGTCAACTCTTGTGTCAGTCTTAATCATAATAAAAAAAAATGACAAAATAAACCAAATGGTGCTTG
This sequence comes from Staurois parvus, assembly GCF_062004578.1. NCBI lineage: Eukaryota > Metazoa > Chordata > Amphibia > Anura > Ranidae > Staurois > Staurois parvus. Next base: position 5,455,398 of record NW_028317961.1, on the reverse strand, counting down.
AAAAGAAACCTAGTGAACCCAAGTCAAATCGTCTGTCATTCTCATGCATAATTAAAAGAAAAGCCTGAGGTAAAGGAGGTGTAGGTTGTAAAGAAACCCAGTGAACAAAGATGAAAAGTGGAAAACAAATTGTTGTCCTATACAATGTCGGTAGTTGTAAGGTGTCAGTAAGTACACACGATGAGAATATTGGATGAATGATCGTCTATTTGATTTTCTCTAAAATGAATAGGTTACTAAAGTTACAAAAATTCTCGTAAGACAGAATACAACTTCGGAAGTGATGTAATGTATTGTATTGTATTCTTTCATTTCTGAGCATGCGTGGACTTGGTCACTCCATTTTTTATGAACGAATACTGTATTAATTAAATGAAAATTGTTCGTTCTGGTATCATATAAGAAAACATTTTGTGCTTGTCCCTTTAGGTAATTTCGCATGAACTGTCTTGATCGGCTCTCGAAAGCTGTGTACTAATGATCAGACTATCGGACAATCAATCTGAAAGTGGTATTTTTCATCCCATTTTCTCATCTTGTGTCCTGGCCTTTACTTTTGTGCAGCAAATTCAGACAAAGACTATTAGTGAAAAATACACATAGATATAGGAATAACCGTACAGCAAGAATAAAACCACTTAACAACCCATTATAACCAACATCATATAAAACTTTTCACATATAGGACTTACATGATGGTCTGCCCTTTTTCAGTCCAAGGCCAAGTCCTAATCCAAGTGACATAACCACCAATGCAACAAGGAGAACCTGTAAGAGAACACAATATAAAATAATTTCATAATGTTGACTTCATGTTAAACTTCCAAGAATCTAATATAAAATGAATTTACAGTCCAAGAACTGTGGCAGATGCTAACAGGCTTATTTAGCCACATGAAGACATTAGGTCCTAATAAACCCATAGATGTACAGACTAGTATCAGAGTTGTGTCAGTTTTCCTTAACCCATGTCTTGTCTTTGCAGTCTGTGCCAGCATGGCAGTTAGGGAATAAACAAATCCAAGAAGAAAAAGTACTATATTGCAGGTTACTAATTTTTAGAAACGGTGGTTATTGGTTTCCTATCTCTAGTTAAGAAAAAAAACAGTGTCCAGTGTCTTTCTAACTTCCCATGTACTTAACTGAAATTTCAAACAACTCAACTATCTTCTGTGGACTACAGAACATCTCTATGTAGGTGAGATGTTGGACATGTTATATTATTAGGGTATCAATGCTGTTCTTCTCTAGATACAGTACAGTTGGTGTACCCTGTAACCCACCCATAGACTTTTTTCCTGAGCTCACCACAACAGACTGCACTGGAAGTATGTTCACCTCTACATAGCTTATGGGTGTTCAAAACTGGAACTCATTAATATTTGTGAACTAAATGCAGTAGAACAGTGAAGCATGCATGGTTCACGTGCCAAGTTGCAATAGGCAGTTACATGGGATTCATTCAATGAAACTAGAGTTTGTAATTAAGGGGGCTTTGTTTATATACTTGTACAGTATATCTGTGTCTGAACAGCACAAATTGCAATTGTGTGTATAAGTTAGGGCCTGAATTGCATTCTGTCTATTCTTTTAAAGCTTTATAGAAAACAAGGGTGGAAGAGATAGTACTTACCCTAGAGTTGTTCATCATTGTCTCATCTGCTTTTAGAATGCCTGTGAAATGTGTCCTGTGAATCAAATTATCACCTGCTGTGATGTAACATGCAAAGTGTTGTTTAAGAAGGTGTTTTCTGGAGGAAGGTTTCGAGAAAGCATTGCCAATAACAAATACTTTTTAAACTCATTGCAGAATAGTCAGAATTTTGTTTTTGGCAGTTATAGAAATAGTAATATTTCTGTATATCCAAAATATGATTCACTGCATCAAAAAATTGTATTTGTGTAAGTAAAGGTATCAAAAAAATCTGAAGACTTAAGTGGAAAATACGCATTTTTCCCAATTTCTGATTATCTGACTTCCCTGGCAGCACCACCCAAACGGGGAAGTTCTGCTTTAAGGTTTTCCCATTAAGGATTGGCACCTTTGGGGAGCGGGTACCCGAAATCGACAGGTACCTTCTCCAACTTCCTGTGCGATCACCTAAGGCAAGTGGATGAGGAAGTTGTGCTCCCCCCTCCCTCCCTGTAGTCTCGTGGGACACGTGACAGGTCCCAGAAGACTACGGGACCATGCACAAAGCACAGCGCTACTCATGCGTGAAGCTGCAAGCTGTCACAGCCAGGTGCCCACACTGAAGATGCTGGAGCCGGGGAAAGAAGACGGCTGGTGAAACCAGCTGTGGTGAGGACACCGCTGGACCAAGGGACAGGTAAGTGTCTGTATTTTAAGTCAGCAGCTACAGTTTTTGTAGCTGCTGACTTTTATTTTTTTTTTAATTCATCTGGAACTTCACTTTAAGGCCACTGTAGGCAGAGGAGGATTGGGCTGAGGGGACCAGTACTAATAAGGTATGTTGGGCTGGTGACCCAAAGGGTAGATACTTCACTATTCAGACAATGAGCAGAGGAAGGCCTATCATAAATGATAGCTGCTAGCCACCTTCTCTCCATTCAGATCTATGATAACTACTAGGGATTATTTTGGGTATATAAACTGTACGTGATTTAGCATTTCCGGGTGGGGGGCGCATCCCCTACCCACGCTGCCATTCACGGCGCGGCTGTCGATCACTGGGTCCCAGTCAGTGATTACCCGCTGGCGCCCAGTGATTACCGAGGATCTCCGACGGGGAGGAGGGCTACTTTGTTTTCTAACAGTCCTCCTCCTTGACGGCTCGGACACACTGCTCTGGATGGCTGTGCTGTGCCCACTCACACCCCCTAGTAAAACACTCCCAGCACACAGTTAACCCTTTCATCACCCCTCATATTAACACCTTCCTGCCCAGTGCCATCGTTACAGTGCCAGTGCTTTTTCTTAGCACTGATCACTGTATTGGTGTCACTGAGGATGTCAGTGACACCAAGTCAGTTCGCCCCAGTATCAGAATGCCTGCCGCAGTCCTGCAGTCCCGTATAAGTCGCTGATCGCAGCCATTACTAGCAAAAAAAAAATTCCAGTATATATACCGCCATTTGTAAACGTTATAACGTTCACGTCAGCCAATTAATTTGCATGTATTGGGATTTTTTTTGGCCTAAATTTATGACGAAATTAGATTTTTAAAATTTTTGTAACTGGACATGTTTAATAGCAAAAAATTTAAAATATTGTTTTTTCTCTCAAAATTGTCGGTCTTTTTTTTTTATAGCGCAAAAAATAAAAAACGCACAGGCAATCAAATACCACTGAAAGAAAGCAGAGCCATACAAAGCAGTGTGCTTACAGTGGAAAGCACACACACAGCATACTGTGAAACCGCACAGTTAACCCTTTGATCGCCCCTCACATTAACCCCTTCCTGCCCAGTGCCATTAATACAGTGTCAGTGCTTTTTATTAGCACTGATCAATGTATTGGTGTCACTGGGGATGTCAGTGACACCAAGTCAGTTCTCCCCAGTATCAGAATGCCTGCCCCAGTCCCGCTATAAGTTGCTGATCGCTGCCCTTACTAGTAGAAATAAAAACAAAACAAAAATCTCAGTATATATATATATCACCATTTGTAGATGCTTTAACTTTCACGTAAACCAATTAATTTACATGTATTGGGTTTTCTTTTTAGCAAAGACGTGTAGCAGAATACATTTTGCCCTAAATTTCTGATGACATTTTTTTATTGGACATGACTAATAGCAAAAAGTAAAAAAAAAATGTTTTTTTCTCATAATTGTCGATCTTTTTTGTTTATAGCGCACACATGAAAACCGCACAGGTAATCAAATTCCACCAAAAGAAATCTCTATTTGTGTGAAAAAAAGGACGTAAATTTAATTTGGGTGCAGCGTTGCATGACTGCGCAATTGTCAGTTAAAGTAACGCAGCGCTGTAACGCAAAAAAATGGCCTGGTCAGGAAGGGGGGGGTAAATCCTCACGACGGCAAGTGGGTAAGTGGCCGACCTAAGGTGAAATGATGCAGTGTGTGCTGTCCACTTGTTGGATTTTTGTGACAGTGTTAGTGTGCAGCCCATTGTTTACAATCAAACGCACTCTCTCCTACGTTTATAGGCAGATGTAACCAAGATGTAACATAGAATTTTTCATATGTTGTATGTACAGTAAAATCATGGCATGAATTATTAGACCCCTTTCACATGGGTAATGCTGCTGACTCATGATCCTTGGCGGGCAGCTATGTCTGCAGCAGCTGGCCCAAAGTTAATAGGAAATACGCTCCCTCCTGCATGCATGTTTGAAGAGGGACTTTGCACTGGAATCCCTCTTCAGCACCTCATAACTGCATCCATTAGACACATTTTCTGCATGGCCCCATTTATTATGTAGGGCTAGTTCACACTAGATGCAGTCCAGTGCGTTTTTTTCTGCATCAAAAATGCATACACAGTGTTTTCCATGTATTCCAATGGCCCTAGTTCACACCAGTGCAGTCAGTTCCAGTGTGTTCCACAGCAAAAAAATAAGTAGAACATGCTGCAATTTTTCTGCACAGAACTGTACTGGAACATTGCAAACTGCATCAGAACTGCACTGAAACTACGTGAGGTGTGAACTGTAAGCAAAAACATATCCAGAATGCATCCAGAGTGCATTTTTGTGGTGTGAACTGGCCCTAAGGGCTGGCTCACACCAGATGAAGTCCAGTGCGTTTTTTTCTGCATCAAAAATGCATGCACAGTGTTTTCCATGTATTCCAATTGCCTTAGTTCACACCAGTGCAGTCAGTTCCAGTCAGTTTCTGGTGCAGAAAAAAAGCAGAACATGCTGCTTTTGTTTCTGCACAGAACTGTACTGGAACACAGTAAAATGCATCAAAAATGCACCCGAACAGAGTGTGGTGTGAACTGTAAGCAAAAACACATCTGGAACTCTAGAACGCATGCGGAGTTCGTTTTTGTGGTGTGAACTACCCCTAAGGGCTGGTTCACACTATAGAATCGCAGTCCAGATGTGTTTCAAATGTGTTTTTTCTTACAGTTCACACCACACTCTGTACTGGCATGTTTTTGATGCAATTTGCTGTGTTCCAATACAGTTCTGTGCAGAAAAAATGAGGTATGTTCTACTTTTTTCCTGCACCGGAAACTGACTGCACTAGTGTGAAAAAGGGCCATGCACATTTTTGATGAGTTTTTGGCACATTCCGGTGCATTTTTGTTGCATTTTTGACACATTCCAGTGCGTTTTTTAAGAGTTCCAGTTAATTTTTTCTCCCCTCTTTTTCTTCTTGAAATAGGGACATGTGCATTCTAGTGCATTTTTGGTACATTTTGGTGCATTCCAATGCGTTCCGGTGCGTTCTTGATGCGTTTCCAGTACAGTCCTGTGCAGAAAAAATGCAGCATGTTCTTTTTTTTTCTGCATCCGGAACGCACTGGAACTTCAAGCATTGATGTGAACTATCACATCGACAACCATATAACCTACTTTCTGTGCGGTTTCGATGCAGAAAAAAAGCAACTGAAACGCATTTAGTATGAATTGGCCCTAAAGGCACGTTGGCAGGTGATATCGCCTGATAAACACAACATGCCCTACTTTTTTTTTTAAGGTCATGACACAAAGTTCTGTATACAGAAGTTCACTCCCTGGTTATCTCTCACCTTGACTATTGTAACTCCCTCCTCATTGGCCTACCTCATCACAGGCTATCCCCTCTTCAGTCTGTCATGAATGCTGCCGCCAGACTCATCCACCTTACTAACCATTCTGTATCTGCCACCCCTCTCTGCCAATCCCTCCACTGGCTTCCCATTGCCCAATTAATAAAATTCAAAACATCAATAATAACATATAAAGCCATTTATAACTCTGCCCCAAACTACAGCATCAATCTTGTCTCCAAATATCACCCAAACCGTACTCTCTGCGCCTTGCACGATCAACTGCTCTCTAGCCCCCTGTCTCCTCCTCCCATGCTCATCGCCAGGACTTCTCCAGAGCTTCCCCCATCCTTTGTAACTCTCTAGCCCAATCTATCCAACTATCGCCTACTCTGCTCACTGTTAGGTGATCTCTGAAAACCTATCTCTTCAGGGAAGCCTATCCTGCCTTCAGCTAATAATGGAATCTTCCATTCCACCTACCAGTCCATCCCCCACAGTTATTAACTTTTGTACCACCAGCCCCTCCCTCTTAGATTGTAAGCTCCAAGGAGCAGGGCCCTCCTATCCCTCTTGTATTGAACTGTATTGTTGCTGTACTGTCTTCCATTATATTGTAAAGCACTGAGCAAACTGTTGGCGCTATATAAATCCTGTATAATAATAATAATCATAAAAATTTAAACAGCGACTGAGCTGTATGGAAAACCTTCGGCCAAACAGTGACTACTCTACCCAGCAGGGCAGATTCCTCTGTCCATGGTGTTTAGTGTGGATGGGGGAAACAACTGATTTCTCTTGTTCAGCCAGTGGAGGTAACTGAGAGAAATCTACATGTGCATGGCTACCACAAGAGAAATCTCTATCATGGAGCCCCAGATATCAAAATACACTGTACTAAACTTTAAATACTAAATACTTTTATTTGTGAAACTTTGGAATATCCCTCAAAAATATTAAGTAATATAGCAGTGCCAGAGGTACTGCATTGAAATATATCTGTTATCTAAATTAAACTACAACATATAAGGAGATACAAGATAAATTGCACACCAGGGTACCATTGGAGGCTGTGTACAGAAGTCACAGAGCCAAATTGATCAGTTTTGCTTCAAATAACCCTCTTCCCGTAGCAGCACAATTATTATTATTATTATTATTGTACAGGATTTATATAGCGCCAACAGCTTGTGCAGCACTTTCCAAAATGAAGGTAGACATTACAGTTACAATACAATTTGGTACAAGAGGAAATAGAGGGACCTGCTCGTTAGAGCTTCCAATCTAGTTTTTCTAAACCCATAAATGTCACTACCAACGAATCATGTCATTTCACATCATAACTGGGTATTTGCACTGTGTACACACCACAAACAACTAAGACTGTAAGACATTACAGTTTAATCTATCTTCATCAATTAAATCAAGGGAGCGTATTTAAAAAGTTTATACAATTGAGAGAGAGAGATATATCCCGCTGGGGTGGCACTTCAGGTGCTTACAATTCCGCTCAGCTAACTAAAGTAGAAGAAAGGTGGCTGGTTGATATCCCGGACCTCTCTCCAGATGATTGGAAGGAGGTGTAGCCTCATATCTCGATACAGTAATCTCTGCTAGGGACAAGCTCATACAATTGAGATACTTACACAGATTGTATTATACACCTAAGCGTTTATTTCTTATGTGCAAACACGCCACCCCCACATCCCATAAATGTGAGTCAGAACAACAGGACTTTATGCATATGGTTTGGTTGTGCTCTAAGGTCAGACCGTTTTGGTCCGAGATTACTGCATTTGTTTCAGTTCATTTTGATCTCCACAATGTCTGTAGTCTAAGTGGTGTCTTCTCTGGGTATTTGATGATATTGAACTGACTGCTAAAGCTAAAAGATTTTTACGAATTTGCTCTATTACACCAGGAAGACCATTGCATTATAATGGATACTTTCTGACCCCTTTCACATTGGATTGTGGAAACGTTTAATCAGAACCTCCCACTTTATAAGCTAACTTATGAGTTGAGAGGGTGTCCAGGGAAGTTTACTAGACTCAGGGGACCCTGGCTGGACACACAAGACACCAGTGACTTTCTTCTACATTTGGTCTCTGACCCCATACCTTAGTTTCCCTCAGTTTTAAGTCAAACCCTCCCCACTGTTCTTGCTACCACCCCTGTTTGGGCTGTAAGAGTGTTATTATGATTTTTGGGACAACTACTAACATTGTGCCTTTCTTTTGTTTCCTTTCATAACTTTTTATGGTGCTGGGTGCCTGGGTGGAACCACTCAGTCTAATAACATACAAGTGTGCTATATTCTTATGTCTGATTGCTTACTTTTTTTTTCTTTTGTTTTTTTTTGTTTAATATCAGTTTTTTCTTCTTGTTTGATTTTTCTGATTATTCTCATACATCAGTGGTCTCAAAACTGTGGCCTGGTGGCCAGATGCGGCCCTTTGCTTGCTTTTATCTGGCCCTTGGAGCACTATTTCATCCACTGACACCAATAATGGGGCATAATCCCCCCCAACTGACACCAATGAAGGGGCACAATTCCTCCCAATGACCCCAGTGATGGGGCGCAATTCCTCCCCATGACGCCAATGATGGGGCACAATTCCTCCCAATGACACCAATGAAGGGGCACAATTCCTCCCAATGACAACAATGATGGGGCACAGTTCCACCCAATGACACCAACAATTGGGCCCAATAACACCAATGATGAGGCATAATTCCTCCCAATGACACCAATGATCAGGCACAATTCCCCAATGACACAATGATGGGGCACAGTTCATCTCATTAGCACCAAAAATGGGGCATTGTTTGCTCCCATTGATACTGGTTGATACTGGGCCATTTTCTATTCCCGATGTCCACAGCCCGGCCCCCCTAAAGTCTGAAGAACAGTAAACTGCCCCTTTATATATACAGTTTGGAGATCCCTGTTATACATGGATGTACCTATTTGTTGCTGCGGTATGTGTTGAATTTACAGACTTTGATACTCCAGAGCTGTGACAATTCCCTTTGTATACACTATTTGCTGCATAGTAAAAAAAGACTGTAACACATTTCGGTATTAGCATTTGTAAAAAAAAGTTGTGCTCAAAGATGAATTAAGGTGCAATGGGTCATAGCCAAAGTGGAAGCTTTGCCCACCCACCTTCACCTATTCAATTAACATGAATAAGGATCTCAGGAGAAGAGAAGGTGCCTCATTTGTATAATATACTGGCACAGCCTACCTTATTACACATCCACTGCCTACAAGTGCATCCTTCCTTGTGATGTGATATGATGTGATGGCAGGTGAACAGCTTTGACATATTGCACTATGGAGTTGGAACATGATGGTTGTAAATAGGTTCACTGACATCCATTGGGCTCAAGACTCCTGTCTTGTGAATGATTCAGTAGATCTAGCTCCGATTGATTGATGTCATGGCTTGATCCACCTAATTATTCCTATGTTTACCATTTAGAACAAAGACATTTTTTGTAACAATGGACTATTTTGGGGGGCATATAGCGAGTGGCACAACAAGTGCATAGTTCCATAGAATCTTAAAGTTTATTATACATAATGTTACAACTAGAGATGAGCGAATTATTCAAAAATTTGATTCGACTGATTCGGCGAATTCGTGGAAAAAATTCGATTTGAGTCGAATATATTCGCTGCAAATTTAACTTATAAAAGGGTGTTTCTAGGCTTCAGAGAGCCTTTATATTAGTGCAGAACACTGTACCTTTAATTTAAATGCCCTTGGAGTCTGCTGGGGAAGAGAAATAATACTGTCAGTCAGTATGACATGCAGATGAGTGCCGTCGATCTTAGAATCACCGCACACTTCACTCATTTGGGCAGTCACGGGGCCAAAACCAGAGTGTGGAGCCACAGTGTGGCGGTGGAGGCAGCAGCAATGGGAGGCCATACAGCACCCTATGACAAAATGGAACCCACCAGCAGTGTGAGGAGACCTGAAAGTGGCACATGGCAGAGTGTGGCGATGGAGACAGCAGCAATGGGAGGCCGTACAGGGACCCATGACACACTCTGGACCTGGCAGCAGCATGAGGAGGCGGTACAGGGGCCCATGACAGATTACGGGCCTGGCAGCAGCATGAGGAGTCGGTACGGGGGCCCATGGCAGATTACAGGCCTGGCAGCAGCAATGGGAGGCCGTACAGGGACCCATGACACACTCTGGACCTGGCAGCAGCATGAGGAGGCGGTACAGGGGCCCATGACAGATTACGGGCCTGGCAGCAGCATGAGGAGTCGGTACGGGGGCCCATGGCAGATTACGGGCCTGGCAGCAGCAATGGGAGGCCGTACAGGGACCCATGACACACTCTGGACCTGGCAGCAGCATGAGGAGGCCGTACAGGGGCCCATGGCAGATTACGGGCCTGGCAGCAGCAATGGGAGGCCCGTAATCTGCAGCACCCTATGACAAAATGGAACCCACCAGCAGTGTGAGGAGACCTGAAAGTGGCACATGGCAGAGTGTGGCGATGGAGACAGCAGCAATGGGAGGCCGTACAGGGACCCATGACACACTCTGGACCTGGCAGCAGCATGAGGAGGCGGTACAGGGGCCCATGACAGATTACGGGCCTGGCAGCAGCAATGGGAGGCCCGTAATCTGCCAGCACCCTATGACAAAATGGAACCCACCAGCAGTGTGAGGAGACCTGAAAGTGGCACATGGCAGAGTGTGGCGATGGAGACAGCAGCAATGGGAGGCCGTACAGGGACCCATGAGACACTCTGGACCTGGCAGCAGCATGAGGAGGCGGTACGGGGGCCCATGGCAGATTAGGGGCCTGGCAGCAGCAATGGGAGGCCCGTAATCTGCCAGCACCCTATGACAAAATGGAACCCACCAGCAGTGTGAGGAGACCTGAAAGTGGCACATGGCAGAGTGTAACAGTTCTGTGTCCCTGAGTAACAGTTCTGTGTCCCTGAGTAACAATTCTGTGTTCCTCAGTAACAATTCTGTGTCCCTCAGTAACAATTCTGTGTCCCTCAGAAACAATTCTGTGTCCCTCAGTAACAATTCTGTGTCTGTCCCTGAGTAACAGTTCTGTGTCCCTGAGTAACAGTTCTGTGTCCCTGAGTAACAGTTCTGTGTCCCTCAGTAACAATTCTGTGTCTGTCCCTGAGTAACAATTCTGTGTCCCTCAGTAACAATTCTGTGTCCCTCAGTAACAATTCTGTGTCTGTCCCTGAGTAACAGTTCTGTGTCCCTGAGTAACAGTTCTGTGTCCCTGAGTAACAGTTCTGTGTCCCTGAGTAACAATTCTGTGTCTGTCCCTGAGTAACAATTCTGTGTCCCTGAGTAACGATTCTGTGTCCCTGAGTAACAGTTCTGTGTCCCTGAGTAACAGTTCTGTGTCCCTGAGTAACAGTTCTGTGTCCCTCAGTAACAATTCTGTGTCTGTCCCTGAGTAACAATTCTGTGTCCCTCAGTAACAATTCTGTGTCCCTCAGTAACAATTCTGTGTCCCTCAGTAACAATTCTGTGTCTGTCCCTGAGTAACAGTTCTGTGTCCCTGAGTAACAGTTCTGTGTCCCTGAGTAACAATTCTGTGTCTGTCCCTGAGTAACAGTTCTGTGTCCCTGAGTAACAGTTCTGTGTCCCTGAGTAACAGTTCTGTGTCCCTGAGTAACAATTCTGTGTCCCTAAGTAACGATTCTGTGTCCCTAAAGTATCTGTGGCCCTAACTCTGTCCCTAATACAGAGAGGTCTGTCTCTCTTGAATGACCGGAGGCAAATGGAGAATTGTAAGATGGCCGCAATTTATAGCTCCACCATTACACAGTGCTGGCTGGCTGGCTGCTGATTGGCTAATGCGATCACATGTCATGAATGAATGCATTATGGGTCAGCGCGCCTTGTCTGCGCGCCTTCCCAGAGATCCCCGCTCCGTCGCCACACATGTCGCCGCCATTTTAGGAAAAATTTCGATTCGCGCATCCGAAGTCTGCTAATTTTCGGATTCGACGCAAATCGAATTTTTCCTAATATTCGAAACGAATTCCACTTCGCCAAGTTCGATTCGCTCATCTCTAGTTACAACCATGTATAGCACCACATCCAATGTTTTCAAAAGAAATTTAATTTTGAAATGAAAAGAGATCTGTGAACTTAATTTTGAAAACATTGGATGTGGCGCTATATATAATGGTTTTAATATCTTTATACATAAAAAAGCGTTATGATTTGAAGGAACTATTTTGTTGTGCTACTCACTATATGCTCCAAAATGTCCATTGCTACAAAAGTCATTTGTTCTACAGAACCTCTGTCCTAGGAGTATGTATCTTCAACCATTGCCAAACACTTCATCTGACCTCCTACATGCTCCTCTTGGTCCTTCACTAAGATGGTTGGCCTCACTGGTCAATAGGAAGTGTGAAGGCCTTACTGGTCCAAAGGAAATGTGGAAACAGGTGGACCAGCCTCTGACACGTTTAGAGTTTTCTTTTTTAAACTGACAACTTCTATACACTTAGGGAAACCCTGAATGCACTTGTAATGTCATACTCTGCAACTGCTAGGGGCCTCCATTGTTGCAGCCTCTTTATTACTTTTATAGTGCTGACAGGTTTATTGTTCAAGAGCATAAACCACTGCTGCATATACTACAATCCGACAACAACCAGGCAAGAGAGCAAGAATACATAAAGCTTAAAGTGATGATTTATAAATGCCTACAGAGTATACAGTGGGAAAGCAAAACATTTCAGGGCACACATATTCATCGGATAAAAATGTCTTGCTCCCTTGAAATGTTATGGTTTTATTTCCTATACTCTGCATAGATTAGTTAGTCATTGGGACATGCTTTTTTTTATTGCTTTTCAACTAAAGACCTGTTTCAAATGGAAATTCAGGTAATTGTACTCATGAAATCTCTCCCCCATTTGAAAACTAGAATTTACAATCCTAACACTCATAAAAAATATTATCATAAATAACACATTTAAATTTTAAGTTTAAAAGAGATGGCACACTTTACATTACCTCGTATCGTTTCATAAGAACGTGATTTATATCATGAGAAAGAGTGTTGGCATTACACACCTGAACAAAAGGCTGTAATTAAAATAATATATTACAAAGAACTTGGCACTTACCCCAGAGATTATTTTATATTTATTCACACGCTTCTTTTTGGCTGGTTCCTCCATGTTCAAGGCAAGAGTTGATTCCATTTTGTAAATGTGTAATAATTGCTGTTGCCCAGCAGTTCCAGACTCCAGTGAGCACTTGTACGTCTGCTGGTTCAGTAAGCAGGGTCCTGTGGATTTTAGTTACGCCTCTGTATATAGTTCTATTTGTTTCCTCCTGTAGAGGAGACAGTCTTATCTATGCAAGTAACAGATGCATAGTAAAATACTAGGAAGATTCCAGAAAAATACATACAAGGTCAAAGACTAAATACTTTGATCTGCATACAGTCTGTGGTTAGTTATGTTAAAAAGATTACCCTATTTTCTATGGACTCAAGATAAAGTACAATCTTGGATAATAAAGGTTAATTGTTTCACTATTCTGTTGTACTTCCCTTAGCAAATCAGTGAAAAGCTGTAATAAATACAAACTGTAAATGTCATAGCATTGTGAAATCATGCACTTTACTCAGTAGTCAGGAGTGCTTGACTATCCAGGTTATTAGTAATCTGGCAAACACTCAGCATTTGTACTTAAAAAGACCCTGTTGGGTGTTTAGAATAAAATGGAAATTGAGGTCCCTGGAAGAAAAGAAGTCACCTGCTCACCTCTCTGACTGCCCATGTCTCTTACCTGTCCCCCAATCTTGCTCTGCAGCTCCCGGGTCTTAGGTGCCTCAGGTATTTGACAGTTTAAGGCTTCATTCACACTGGGGCTCTTTTAAACACTTTTCTCTAAGCAAATGCACTTAGGCACGTCAAGTGCTTGGGTGTTTATTCATTTCATTAACTAATATATTAATTTATTCTGGCCAGTAAAACGAAAAAGAAAAAACTTGGAGCCGATGCAGGCATGTGCGGTGTGGATTGAAGCTCAGCTTTCACAGCTAATTGACACAGTAGTTGTGCAACGGTTCATGTCAGGTTTACTTCAGGTTTAGGACAGGATTATGTCATGATTTTATCCCTGTTCACATATGTCAGGTTTATAAACGGCTCCCATACAAATCAATAGCCTGTAATCTGGTCCAGAAATGGACCACACTGCTCAGAAATCGTATATATGGGTCTTTTTCAATTTGCACTGAATCTGCATCGCCAATGCACCGGACATATGTGAACAGGCATCATAGGAAGCAATGTTATTTCATGTGGATTGGATGCAGTTCAAACTTCATCCTATCTGCATATATGTGAATCGGCACTCAAGCGCTAAGAGTCTAGCGATAGTGTGTGTAAACACTGACCTTGTAAAACAACCCTTTCAGTTTAAAATAGAAATAAAAGGCAAACCATTTGAGTATAGTTACTGTATATATAAAAAAAAAATTATAAAGACTTTTCCCCTTTTTTTATAAGTGATCACATTCCTCCTGTTCTCAGCTACATAAGAAATGGGACTGGAGAGAGAGGATTACACCGATCTTCCCCGTGAATTGCTTTGTGGGGGGCGGAGGGGGGTCAGAACAAGTCTGATCATTGGAGGACAGCAGGCTGAGTTCCCAGCACACCTAGAGAACTGACCACACTGTGCTTTCCTACTTAGTATGGTCAGTTTTAATAGGAAAGCAGAGGGACTGGCAGGAACACCAGGGATTTCACACAAAGAAAGCAATACAAAGAGAACCGGATACCTTTTTTCATACAGGTACATGGTACTACAGGCACATATCAGGAATATGAAATGTTGGGTTTACCTGTTTAACACTAGTCTAGATGCATTTAGGTATGTCAGGCTTTTTTTCTGCCAAAGTGCTGTTTTTATTCTGCCTTTAAACTCTTATAGTGTGCATGGATACATAGGTTGACATTTATTACAGGTACTAATATAGCACCATCAATTTACACAGCACTTTTACATATACAGTTTATTGTACATTCACATTACTCTCTAATCCTCAAGGAGCATACAATCTAAGGCCCTTTACTCACATTCATACACATACTAGGGACAATTTAGACAGGAGCCAATTAACCTGTCAGCATAATAAATACAAAAGGTGGCGCCATCCATACCTACAAAATCATGTGCAAAAAGTGTAAACGTGTGCAAAAAAAAAATTAAATAAATACACTGCTCAAAAGAATTAAAGGAACACTTTTTAGTCAGAGTATAGCATCAAGTCAATTAAACTCCTGGGATATTGATCTGGTCAGTTAAGTAGCAGAAGGGGGTGGTAATCAGTTTCAGCTGCTTTGGTGTTAATTAAATTTACAACAGGTGCACTAGATGAGCAACAGTGAGACGACTCCCAAAACAGGAATGGTTTTACAGGTGGATGCCATTGACTTTTTTCCCTACTCTACGTGCCATTGCCATAAGGTTTGCTGTGTCTCCCAGTGCGTGGAGGAGATTCCAGGAGACAGGCAGTTACTTTAGGAGAGCTGGGCAGAGTCGTAGAAGGTTCTTAACCCATCAGCAGGACCGGTATTTGCTCCTTTGTGCAAGGAGGAACAGGATGAGCACTGCCAGAACCCTACAAAATGACCTCCAGGAGGCCACTGGTGTGAATGTCTCTAACCAATCAGAAACAGACTTTATGAGGGTGGTCTGAGGGCAAAGACGTCCTCTAGTGGGCCCTGTGCTTACTGCCCAGCACCACAGAGCTTGATTGGCATTTGCCATTGAACACCAGAATTGGCAGGTCCACCACTGGCACCTTGTGCTTTTCACAGATGAGAGCAGGTTCACCCTGAACACATGTGACAGACATAAAAGGGTCTGGAGAGGCCATGGAGAACATTCTGCTGCCTGTAACACGGTTCAGCAAAACCGTTTTAGTGGTGGGTGAGTGATGGTCTGCGGAAGCATATCCATGGAGGGACGCACAGACCTTTACAGGCTAGACCAGCAATGGGCAAACTATGGCCCGCGGGCCGTATACGGCCCGGTGGACCTTTTAATCCGGCCCGCGGAGCTAGGCTCCCGCTAGGCTCCTCTCACAGTCCGCCCTGAAGACCGGTGTAGCATGAAAATCCGTCTCCTATGAGGATCTGTCCCCCTCGACGTATCTGCGCATGTGCCGGAGATCGCCGATCGGCTGCTAATGCCTGAAACTGGCACATGCGCAGATACATCGAGGGAGACAGATCCTCATAGGAGACAGATTTTCATGCTACACCGGAACGGCGAGAGGAACGCGCGGAGCAAAGGTAAGTGAATTGACACAGGGGGGACTTGGGGACTTAATATGGGGGATGAATTACTATAGGGGGGATGAATTACTATATGGGGGATGAATTACTATATGGGGGATGAATTACTATGGGGGATGAATTACTATATGGGGGATGAATTACTATATGGGGGATGAATTACTATGGGGGATGAATTACTATATGGGGGATTAATTACTATGGGGGATGAATTACTATGGGGGATGAATTACTATATGGGGGATGAATTACTATGGGGGATGAATTACTATATGGGGGATGAATTACTATATGGGGGATGAATTACTATGGGGGATGAAATACTATATGGGGGATGAATTACTATGGGGGATGAATTACTATATGGGGAATGAATTACTATATGGGGGATGAATTACTATGGGGGATGAATTACTATATGGGGGATGAATTACTATGGGGGATGAATTACTATATGGGGGATGAATTACTATATGGGGGATGAATTACTATGGGGGATGAATTACTATATGGGGGATGAATTACTATATGGGGGATGAATTACTATGGGGGATGAATTACTATATGGGGGATGAATTACTATGGGGGATGAATTACTATATGGGGGATGAATTACTATATGGGGGATGAATTACTATGGGGGATGAATTACTATAGGGGGGATAAATTACTATATGGGGGATGAATTACTATGGGGGGATGAATTACTATGGGGGATGAATTACTATATGGGGGATGAATTACTATGGGGGATGAATTACTATATGGGGGATGAATTACTATGGGGGATGAATTACTATATGGGGGATGAATTACTATATGGCGGATTAATTACTATGCTTACTATGGGGGAATATTACTATACTTACTATGGATGACACATACACATCATTCATCTACTCTTGGTCCGGCCCCCGGGTCCAATATATGAACCCATTGCGGCCCTCAAGTCAAAAAGTTTGCCCACCCCTGGGCTAGACAATGGCACCCTTACTGCCATTAGGTATCGGGATTAAATCCTTGGACCGATTGTCAGACCCTATCCTGGGTTCCTCCTGGGTATCCTGACAATGCCCAGTGCTGAGAGTATGCAGGCAGTTCCACGTGCAGACTCCAGACCACCGGAAGCTTCCTGATGACACGATTCCGCAAAATGCATTGAGGCCTGGCAGTTGTCATCACTTCTGGTCCCCATTGAATGCCACTTCTGGTGGTCTGAAGTCCCCTCATGGAACGCACGCTGGTCCTGTCAGACGGAGTGGCGGTGTTGCGGTTCTTTTACATTTTGCGAGTATCCAGTGCCTGCAGTGGCACTTGTTCATGTGAGTTGATTTTTGTCTTGCCTTGCATATTTTTTATTAAAACTTACTACGCTATGGGAGGAACTGTTTCTCTTTTTATGTGTGTATTGTCATGCAAGTTATGAGTTTGAGAAGGAGATCCTGGAGAGATTGGTCTTCTTTTTAACATTGCCTGGTCTACATGGTATGCCTGAATTGGAACTAGATCTGGAGATCCTGGTGACGCCTGCTTCCTTCATTTGCTTTGAATATATGAAAAGCGTGGATTGGGATTGGATATGGTAAGCCTTCCATTTTACCGCACATTGGTGGTGAATAATTACTGTTTATCATATTGGACACATGTGCTGGGTGCATGATTGGATTGTTGATATTTTGTAAAGGACAAATGTATTGACATTTTGAAATGTTTTGGGTTGTAGTGTTCATTTATTTGTGTTCACATAGTCACATTAACATTTTCATTATACACTAATTAATAGCCTTAAGGGTTTAGAACTTTCATATAGCCTATCAACATGTCTTTTTGGAAGAAAGCCAGAAAGCCATGCAGGCACAGGGAGAACGTGTAAAGGCCATTCAGTGGTTTGGATTTGAACCAGCAACCCTAGTGCTACTAGGTGGACATGCTAACCACTTAGCCACTATGCTGCCCAACATGGAGAAGAGTTTAGAGGCAGAGAAAAAAAAAAGTTCAAACACCTGTAAAAGCATTATCTTTTAACTCAAGTGTGCATGAGGCCTAAGATGCGTCAGATGCCTGTGTTCCCTGCCTCCTGCTTCTTACCCATGACCCAAACATTGCTGATGAGTCCTGTAGTGATGTAGGGGTCAGAGGAAAGAACCTCACTCTCCCCTGGAAGTGTAGAATCTCAGAGGTGCTGACGTAGGCTGAAGGTTTACCAGAAATGTATGAACTTCTGATTAAAGAAAGGCCAACATGCACATTATTTGCCGGTCATCATGACCATCATCTATCATGGAGTCCTCAGAAAGCAAAAGGAACCATAATTTTCACAGAAGACACTTAGGAGAAATTTCTCAATTATGTATCCATCTCGGTGTTAACATATCAAAGATAAAAGCAAAAAGCTCTACATAGTGTGTATCATTCAAACTTTTATTATAGAAGTAGAACAATCATAATAAAAAGAAGTAAAAGCGCTTGTGAATAAACATCGCCCGGTAACATCAAAATGGCTTCCCACAAAACTTCCGGTTGCGTGACGATGTCACAGCAAGCTCTACCCTACACGTTTCATCACACTTGATGCCAGGTGGCTGACCATAGAGATGATCAGAGACGAGATTGTCTCTGATCACCTCTATGATCTTGGAGGACCAGAGTGACATCATGACATCACATCTGGACTAGGAAGGAAGAAAACATTTTTTTTTATCTATTGCTTTTATAGGTAGAGGAAAGATTTGGGAGTCCTATAGACCTCAGCTTTTTCCATAAAGAGGACATACCATCCCTTATTTCTATTACAAGGGATGTTTACATTCCTTGTAATAGGAATGATCCAAAAAATGTAAATGGACGATGAAAAAAAAAATCAAATAAAAAAAATTAAAGTGCCCCCATCCCTCCGTGTTCGTGCGCTGAAGCGTACACATACATAAGTCGCGCACGCGCATGTAAACATTGTTTGTAACACATATGTGAGGTATTGCTGCATTCAATAGAGCAAGAGCAGTAATTCTAGTGCTAAACTTCCTCTGTAATTCTAAAAAACTTAACTTGTAAAAACTTTTAAAGCATCGCCGATAGAGATTTTTAAGTATCACAGTTTGTCATCATTCCACAAGAGTACGCAATTTTAAAGCGTGACTTGTTAGGTATCTATTTACTCCGTGTAACATCATATTTCATATTTTACAAAACAAATTGGGTTATATATTGTGTTTTTTTTAATTTATTAAAGTGGATTTTTCCAAAAACATTGCATTTGAAAAACCGTTGCTCAAATACCATGTGACATAAAAAATGTAAATGATCGCCATTTTATTCTCTAGGGTCTCTGCTAAAAATATATAATGTTTGGGGTTCTAAGTAATTTTTACTTTCAATTTTTTTTTTTACTTTCAATTTAAAAAATAAATATATTTAATAATATGTATGTAATAGTAATATTTTACTGTGCCACAAAGAGCGTAGTCTTTTATTTTTAACAATTCTTAATTTACTTCCTGGTTTGCTGGCCTAGGCAAAATGATGTCATACATCCCAGGAATCTTCAGGAGGGGAGGAGGAGTTTTCTCAACTAAGCACACCCTCCTGCACGCAGGCCTGAGCGAAGGGCAGATGAATTCCAGGAAGTAAATGCTACATGAATCATCTGCCTTAATCAAGATGGCCGAGGCCACAAATGCTAGGAGGGTGTTTTTCAAAGTGATTTTTCCAAAAAATAAAGCTTGGAGACATGGATGGGTAACTTTACTTTAAATATAAAAAATAAATGAAATAGTGTTTTCAGTTTGTGATGTGATTTAGTTCTGCTTTAAAGAATATGTAAACCCTACATTTCCTAATCTTGATATGTGCCTGCTGTACCATGTACTTGTATGAAAAAGAATCCTGTTCTCTTTGTATTGCTTTCTTTGTGCAAGATCCCTGGTGTTCCTGCCAGTCCCTCTGGTTTCTTTTTTTTTTTTTTTAACTGACCACACTAGGCATGAGAGCACAGCATGGTCAGTTCTCTAGCTGCGCTTTCACAACCTTTCACTGGGAAGACCAGCGTACTACAGTTTCTCCTCCCCAAGTTCTTATGCATCTGAGAACAGAAGGTATGTAATCACTTATTAGGGGAAAAAGGTGTATATAGTGTTTTTTATATTGATACACAAATATTTTGCCTTTTATTTCTATTTTAAACTGAATGGGTTGTTTCACAACATGAGGGTTTACAATCATTTCAGTTGAACAAAGGAAAGTTATTTACAATTGCCATCATTGTGTTTGCTGCAGACATTTGTGTTGAGGCTGGATATGTAGATATAAAAGAAGAGTTGGGCATACAGCTGCCAAATATCAAACACTGAATTATTGGGCTGTACAGTGGCTACTGCAGCCTGGAATGATAAAGAATGTCCTTGATAACAGTCATTGTTTTCCTGGTTTCCCTTGTTACCTTCTTACAGATTACATTGTAACAGTTCATCCCTGTGTGCTACCTTGGAAACAAACAAATAAAAGTGCTGAAACATCCAGATTAGCTCTGCATTTGGCCTTTATCTACTAGAAGGTAGTCTATAGGATATTTTCCGTCATTGATGTGAGCAAAGACAGAAACAAGGTCTGCAGGGGCCCTGAGGGCTGCATAATCAATGCAAAATGGACACAGGTTGGGCATCAGTGGGTTATAGCCTCTGTCACAATAGTTATTGCTCCTTGTGTTTCCCTGACTTCCTGTCCCAGTGATCACTCTGGAAATTAGGGAAATTCTTGTTTCTGGTTGGAGGAAATATTTTCACTAATGTTCTTTTTCTCTTCTAGTTTTTGAAGGATACATCCCCAGTATGCAGACAATAGATATTCTGTCCAGCAGCTGTCTGGCTTTACCAAAGACCTCCAACCTTGGGACTTTAACAAAGAGCTCCACCCTTCAGGTCCTTCCCCATGGTGCATTTAACCTCAGCCTGAGGCTCAGTCTCCACACATTCAGCTAGCGGCAGAAGAGGAAGATGGAGGTCAAGGAAAGCGTCCTCATTTCTGCAGTGCAGCATCATTGGAAGGAAATAAAGAAGACCCCAAAGTTTATTCTGGGGGTTGCCAGGGCCACACCCTTTATGAGGGTGCTGCACACTTTGTTCTTTATACAGGTTTACCACCCGACACTGGCCTCAGTACAGGCGCTGTATGGGGATTACATCCTGTCCTTTCTCAGCTGTGTTTATTGGTGTTACACCATCCCAGACAACAGCCCCACCAGACCCAATTGGATTAATCTGTTGACTTGCCCAGTGTTCCTGTACATGCTGTTCACCAGTCTGCTGCTGATGGGGGATATCAATGCCACTGTGTTGGGGGGGGGGGGTGGGGTTTGGTGTATTTTTGTCGGTTGACGTTTTTGGGATGAATGATCTGAACTTGGCTCCCATACCCCCCTCTGGTATAAATGATTGAGAGGTCTGCTGACTTTCATAGTTTTGGGTTCCTTCATGGCCACACTGGAATGCTCGGGTCATCATTCTGAAGTACCAACAGGCAACCAACAAGGCACCACGGAAACTGTCTAGGACAATATTGTAATATTCAAAACCTGATGGCAAACGCCACCAAACCAACTACTGATGACTCCTGAGCCTGAGACTACTGGTCCAGTCCATATATAGTGTCTTCTGTCTGGAAGTGGGCAGTGATGGGCAAAATCTTTTGCCTGACCTGATATTGCAATAACATTGTATCTGAACCAGGGGTGGACTGACCATTTGAGCACTCGGGCACTGCCCGAGGGCCCGGGGTCAGTAGGGGGCCCCATGAGATGCCCTTGGTACCTTTCATTGGCTTTTTCATAGGCGTTTTTGGGTGTCCATGATCCCCTATTGCCCGGGGGCCCCATGAGTTGTCAGTCTGCCCCTGATCTGAACTGTTCACTTGTGGTGTGGAGCTTCTATCTCAGTTCCATAGCCAGCAATGGGGACCTCATTAAATCCTGTTAGTAACATTGTAATAAAAATAGAGGGCTCTGCTGTATGCATTTGCAGATAGATGTGGAAGCCTCATCCCAGGAGCAATGGTCTCTTCTATAACCAGAATGAATAGAGAACACACTTACCTGGAGATCACCACTTACGTTTTTTAAATTGTACACAATATACACCAACCACATTTTTTATTAACCCTTTACAATCCCGTAACAAATATATGCAGCGGCCATGATGTGGGCTTTTTTTCTGTAGCTCCACTGTGCGCTCCCAGCACTGAGACTGAGCTGTCAGTTACCATGCTGGGTCTTGTACTAATAATTCCTAACAGGAAGAACTGGTTCTCCACCACATGATCACTGTGATAGTCTCTGATTGGCTATCAAAGTGATCATTCACTCAATAGCCCACCCCTGTGTTGTTTCGAGATACACTGTATATAGAGGGGTCTGTACACAAAAAAGTCTGTTAAAAAATAAAGATGAAAGTGTTTGTAAACCTAACAAAAATGCACTGTCTATTGTAAACCTAACAAAAATGACATTTCTGCCTCTTTAAAGCAAAATAATATGCTTTGTAATGTTGCTATTATACCTGGTTAATCCTGCCTGTGTCTGTCCTCCTGAGAGTAAACTGACCACGCTAAGCATGGCTGCCGATCCATGCCAATGTGGTCAGTTTATGTCTCATATCATCTCGCTATTTGTATAGGCATGCTGTGTGCCCATACATTCCACGGTCAGTATGAAGCTGCGCCATCCCCTCCCTTGCCCATCCATCTATCCCAGCTTGAGTTATATGGATTCCTCTTCAGCCACTCCTCCCCTCCTGTGTAGCTGCTGGGTATACTGGCATTTCATTGCTCTGGAAACACGAGCACCCTGCAGCTAACGTAATTTCCTCATGTGATGTAGCTGCCCCAAAGCATAGATGCCCACTAGAAGGTCTGTGACTCACTCAGGAACATAAAGAAATCATATGACCTGCACTTTAAAGGGAGAAAACTGGCAACTTTTGTTTTAGAAAACATAGATGTAATATATGGTTAGAATTGCCTTAAAAAAAACACTGTTTAACTTTACACTGTCCAACAGTCCCCCCACCCTCTTCTTTTGAGTGCCAGTCTTCAGACCTTTTCATTGGCCCGGCATGGGATGATGACAGAATATGGCACGGCACATAAGGCGCACAGCTAAGTTTATATGTTATTGCACAAGAGTCTTTACATGTCTACATGGTACTGTACATTACATTTCTACATAGTACAATACATTACATGCTCACATAGATCCATACATTACATGTCTACATAGTACCACACATTACATGTCTACATAGCACCGTACATTACATGTCTACATAGTACAGTACATGTCTACATAGCACCATACATTACATGTCTACATAGTACCGTACTTTACATGTCTACATAGTACCATAAATTACATGTCTACATGGTACAGTACATTACATGTCTATATAATATCATACATTACCTGTCTACATAGTACTGTACATTGCATGTCTACATAGTACTGTAAATAAATTTAAACAAATGTAGTATCAGGCTGCAACAAAACAAAATTGAAAAGAGTGAAGGAAATCTGAATACTTTCAGAATGCACTGTCTATTCCTTGTATAATGTACAATGGGGATAGGATGTTCATTACATTGTGTCCTCCACAGAAATTCACCAAAAGGTGCCTTGCCTCCATATATACAGTATGGATGATACAACCTCACCAAGAGAGTTATGATTTTGTCCCCAGAAGGCCTGGAAGTTCATAAAATATTCTAGATGTGGATAGGTTGCCTATGGTAGATAGGGAGCTCTGGCTAGCCCAGGCAGGGGGGGAGAGGTTAAACTTTTTATTAATTTTTCTTGGGCTTTTTGAACCCAGACTCCTCCCCCCCCCTCCCGTGCTGCTAATATAAGGTGAGAGGAGACTGAGGGCCAAGGGCTATTCTGTATGTATTACACCTGTGTACCTATCACTTAGATACTCAGAATATAACTGGATACCAACATTTAGAGGTAAAGTTGATCCAGGGAATATCCAATTGCCTCTCGGGGGATCAGGAAGGGATTTTTTTTTCCCAGCACGTGTAAATTGGATCGTGCTGTGCTGGGTTTTTTTTCCCTTCCTCTGGATCAACTGTGGGTATAGGATTATAACTTTTTTTTTTTCTGTAGTTGAACTGTATGGACTTTTGTCTTTTTTCAGCCAGTCTAACTATGTAACTAAGTTGTGTATGGTTCTGGACCAGGAGCGGACTGACCATTTGGAAACTCGGGCGCTGCCCGAGGGCCCGGGGTCAGTAGGGGGCCCCATGAGATGCCCCTGGTACCTTTTTCATCGGCTTTTTTGAGTTTGGGCAAGGACACAGGGGCCCCATGATCCCCTATTGCCCGGGGGCCCCATGAGTTGTCAGTCCGTCCCTGTTCTGGACCATAGTATGGTACTGAGTTAGGGATGTTTTAACAGTGCCTTGCAAAGAGGGACTGCTGGGCCCTGTAGTCCACCCAAAGATGCTGACCCAATTGGAGCACCTCCAAGTATGGACTCTCAGCAAAAATATCATACAGAATTATCACTTGTCAGAGGTATACCTGGGCAGCCACAAAATAGTCAGTAAGAATCAGAATGTTCTGGACAATGTTCACACTTTATTTTGTTGCCCTACAAAACCTTCAGTAAAGTTTCTTGAACTTTTCCTGAGCCTGTTCTGAAGTTACTAAAGGTGTGCATGATGATCAAATGGCAGACATACTACACTAGTTGGGTCAGTTATGCATATACGGGGTATGAAGAAGTCAGTTGGAGAAGGTTAACTCAGCATCAGAGTGGAGGAGTTGAGTGATTGCTACAGGTAACCAAGGACTGATATAAAGTAAGTAACAGCCTGTTGTGAAGCGTTGTACTTGGGTAAAGTGAGGTGCCCTCCGATAGCAAGGTGTTTGCTCCTTTGGCTCCCTAGTTATCCATCTCCCATAACAACTGGGAGCAGACCAGTGTTACAGAGATCCTCAGCCTAACCTCTCAGTATGGGAGAGAAGAAGAGAAGTAACCTAGGTGCATTCATGAGGTCTGCACAAGGTGCATGTCGGGAGTGAGGTAGCAGAGGTATGATGGACAGGAAGAGAGGATAAAAGGCGAAGGATCTTCTGAACACCAACAAAGAAGAGAATACTGCCCCTCAAATTGGTGAGGAGAGGTCACTCCATCAACAATTGAGGACAAGGGGATCCAAGTCACTACATCAACCATGGAGGACAAGGAGATCCAAGTCACTCCATCAACCAATGACATGAAGAAAACTACCCAGACCACAACCATAGAGCACAATGAGATTTAAGTCACTGAATCGACCAATGATGGCAAGAAAACTATACAGACCACAACCATGGAGGCCAAGGTGACCCAGGTCACTCCATCCTACGATGAGAGCAAGAAGGCTCTCTTGGCTTCATTCAACAGCTCCACAGAGAGCAAAAATGTTTCCTTGGCTCAAGTATCCAGACATGTAAAGAGTGAGCCATCATGTCTGGTGTCTTCACACCTAAGAGCCACAAAGTTTGGACCTATACCGCCAGCTGCAGAAAGCAACAGTCTACTACCATTAGTTGAAGGCAGCAATGGTCTAATAAGTGAACACCCCTCACTGGACTTCCATCCACAATGAAATGTCCAGTATTCTAATATCATACAGATAGTTCAGCAATGATGATGGGAGGAAGGAATCTTTAACCAATACCCAGCAGCACCGCAACCCATGGGACATCTCCACCAATCCCATCTAGTGGTGCCATTAAGGAAAAATCATGTGAGCTATCCATGGAAAAATTCACCTTCTATGGAATTCTTGGACAAGGGGCCTTTGGGAAGGTAATGTTGGTCTTCCATTCCGCCACTGGTCGGAAGCTGGCGGTGAAGTTCATTAAGAAAAGTATTTGATAGTGGTCTAGTGTCACTGCAGAGCTTTACGTGCTGAAAGGAATCAGGGGAAGCCCATTTGTTACACATATGTGTGGAGCATTCTAAAGAAAAGTAAGAGTCCTTCATCATTCCATTTCTTTCATCTCCTTAGAGAAGATCCCTCACAGCATTGTCTGCCTATGTGTGTATCTCTGTATCTTCCTCCACAAAGTGAAATTTTTAATGTCTATAATGTAATCTCTCTCTCTCTCTCTCTCTCTCTCTCTCTCTCTCTCTCTCTCTCTCTCTCTCTCTCTCTCTCTCTCTCTCTCTCTCTCTCTCTCTCTCTCCTGGCTACTGTACTGGAGTACTTGAATGGTGGGAATATCTTGGAATTAATAACTGTTGCTCCAATTGAGGCCAAAACCTTAAGGTAGGTATAATCAAACCTGAGATTGCACCTTCAATGTTTTATATGCTCCTAAAAAATATATATATAAATTATAAATGCACATTTTATTACCTGCCATAAACAGAAGAGACTAGTAAATTTAGTTCTGCCAGGTGGAAATTTACCCAGGTTGATTTATACTCTTTTACTTGGCTCTCTTCAAAGCTCAGTGTTGTTGTCCTGGCTGCTGGTACTAGGAATCATTGGCACTTAGGGCAATAGACAAGGGAGTTGCAGCAATACTAGGTTATAAATAATTATGTCCCCTCTGGTCAACCACTAGGAGAATCCTCAAGCTGCCTGTCAAGGAGCATACAGTACCCAAAATGGAGAGCCAGGGAAAGAAGTCCTGCTGAAGGAAGATTGGAGTCTGCCCTCAGAGAATCCTGGTACTCCCTTGGAAGGAGCAGAAGTGTGATGAAGTCTTGAACCATGTTGCTGGAGGTATCTGAATCCCTAACCCTCTCCCTTGTGAGCCAGAGCAGAATACTACAAAAGACTAAAGTGCCAGGTGCCCTTCATCACTGTAACCCTCCACTGCGGCCATGGATCCACCCTGGGGCAATATCAGCCCACCCCTGTGCTGGAGGTTTTTCCTTTTCTAGGGAGGGGGAGTCACTACACCAGTTTAACAGATTTACATAAAAATAGAGGGAGAGCAACAAACATTTAGATACTGAGCAAGTCTATTGTAGCCTACATAAATAGCATTTTGTTTGTTCACCACAAGCTTAAAGAAAAACTACAGCAGCCAGTGGGAAAGTTGTCTACATTTATCTATGTACAATGTCAAGGTGCGGAGAGCAGCAATGCAGGATGGATGGATGGAATGTGTTTTTAGGTTGCTGGTGACTTTTACTGCATTGATCAGAAAGGAAGGAGGGGATGGAGATTATGAGGTCACAAAGGGGTCATGGGGCTTCATCCCACTGGTCACAGCATTCATGGTTCCCAAGAAGAGTGACATGGAATCTTGTGCTCCATCTGTTGGAAAACAGAAGAAGAATGAACAAACTGAACTGAGTGTAGAGGATATGTTAAGGAAAAAGCGCTGATTGTTTTATGTGAAGGTTGGCCTGTAATGCAGGCCATACACGGGTCAAATTCTAAACAAATTTTCTTTTAAAAATTTTGTACGTTTTGTAATCTGATGGTGCCACCATTGATTTTGAAATTCAGCCAAGCCTTCAATTTCACCTCACAGATTGCGTAATTTTAGGAGAGTCCGCGCCCACACTGGATGCAATACTTTAAGTGAATTCTCTGAAAACAGCTCACTAAGCTTTGCAGCAGTTGTAAGGTAGCCCTGCTGCCACCCTGTACTCCACAGAGGGGGAACTTAAGGTTATACACTTGCGAACTTTGCACTAATTCAAGGCCAAAAAAAATATAAGTGCTGCAGGACCAAAACAGCAGGGAACTTTACCTACATGAAAATAGGGACCTATAACTATGCATTTTTTTTCACTATACCTGCTCTATGTGCAGCGCATTGGGAATTGTGTCTAAAACATGTTTTCCCCACTTACGCTCCCACTCAGAACAGTATGGCACCTATAGGAATGAGTGATTGCCGAGTATCTCCGACTGGGGAGTGACCTGTGCCGAGTATCTCCGACTGGGGAGAGACCTGTGACGAGTATCTCCGACTGGCGAGAGCCCGGTGCCGAGTATCTCCGACTGGGGAGAGACCTGTGCCGAGTATCTCCGACTGGCGAGAGCCCTGTGCCGAGTATCTCAGACTGGGGAGAGCCCTGTGCCGAGTATATCCGACTGGGGAGAGCCCTGTGCCGAGTATCTCCGACTGGGGAAAGACCTGTGCCGAGTATCTCCTACTGGCGAGAGCCCTGTGCCGAGTATCTCCGACCGGGGAGAGCCCTGTGCCGAGTATCTCAGACCGGGGAGAGTCATGTGCCGAGTATCTCCGACTGGGGAAAGACCTGTGCCGAGTATCTCCGACTGGGGAGAGCCCTGTGCTGAGTATCTCCGACTGGGGAGAGCCCTGTGCCGAGTATCTCAGACTGGGGAGAGCCCTGTGTCGAGTATCTCCGACTGGGGAGAGCCCTGTGCCGAGTATCTCCGACTGGGGAGAGCCCTGTGCCGAGTATCTCCGACTAGGGAGAGACCTGTGCCGAGTATCTCCGACTGGGGAGAGACCTGTGCCGAGTATCTCCGACTGGCGAGAGCCCTGTGCCGAGTATCTCCGACTGGGGAGAGACCTGTGCCGAGTATCTCCGACTGGCGAGAGCCCTGTGCCGAGTATCTCTGACTGGGGAGAGCCCTGTGCCGAGTATATCCGACTGGGGAGAGCCCTGTGCCGAGTATCTCCGACTGGGGAAAGACCTGTGCCGAGTATCTCAGACTGGGGAGAGCCCTGTGCCGAGTATCTCCGACTGGGGAGAGCCATGTGCCCAGTATCTCAGACTGGGGAGAGCCCTGTGTTGAGTATCTCCGACTGGGGAGAGCCCTGTGTCGAGTATCTCCGACTGGGGAGAGCCCTGTGCCGAGTATCTCTGACTGGGGAGAGCCCTGTGCCGAGTATCTCCGACTAGGGAGAGACCTGTGCCGAGTATCTCCGACTGGGGAGAGACCTGTGCCGAGTATCTCCGACTGGGGAGAGCCCTGTGCCGAGTATCTCCGACTGGGGAGAGCCCTGTGCTGAGTATCTCCGACTGGGGAGAGACCTGTGCCGAGTATCTCCGACTGGGGAGAGACCTGTGCCGAGTATCTCCGACTGGGGAGAGACCTGTGCCGAGTATCTCCGACTGGGGAGAGCCCTGTGCCGAGTATCTCCCGACTGAGGCGAGACCTGTGCCGAGTATTTCCGACGGGGGAGAGACCTGTGTATAAACAACACAGATCTCTCCCCTGTCAGCTTCTGCACACTGCTTTGCATAGCAGAGCCATACAAAGCAGTGTGCTTACAGTGTAAAGCACTCACAGAGCACACAGTGAAACAGCACAGTTAACCCTTTGATAGCTCCACGTTAACCCATTTCTGCCCAGTGCCATTAGTACAGTGTCAGTGCTTTTTATTAGCACTGATCACTGTACTGGTGTCACTGAGGATGTCAGTGAGACCAAGTCAGATCCCCCAGTGTCAGAATTCCTGCACTCCTGCTATAAGTCGCTGATTGCCGCCATTACTAGTGAAAAAAAAAATTCCAGTATATATACCGCCATTTGTAAACACTATAACTTTCACGTAAACCAATTAATTTACACGTATTGGGATTTTTTTTTTGTAGCAAAGACATGTAGCAGAATACATTTTGGCCTAAATTTATGACGAAATTTGATTTTTTAAATTTTTTTACTGGACATGTTTAATAGCAAAAAGTCAAAAATATTGTTTTTTTCTCAAAATGGTCAATCTTTTTTGTTTATAGCGCAGAAAAATAAAAAAAGCAGGGGTGATCAAATACCCCTGAAAGAAAGCTCTATTTGTGGGACTGCAAACCGAAAAAAAACGAGAAGCGCACCAACCTTGCGCATTACCTCAGTAACCAAAATGTATTAAATACAAAATGATACTCACAAACAGCAAAATAAGTCAGGCATGTAAGTCCTCAGAGGAACTTGAAAGGTAGGAAGCCTGCACGAGTCCCATCATAGGGGTAGACACTCATAGTACAGCTTAGGCATTTCGAAAGGCATCCCTTCTGACGCCCTTCGAAACACGTCAGCTGTACTCTGAGTGTCTACCCCTATGATGGGACTCGCGCAGGCTTCCTACCTTTCAAGTTCCTCTGAGGACTTACATGCCTGACTTATTTCGCTGTTTGTGAGTATCATTTTGTATTTAATAAATTTTGGTTACTGAGGTAATGTGCAAGGTTGGTACGCTTCTCGTTTTTGTTTCACTTTGCAGTACTGGTCGGGCTTTCCCAGCCTTGTTTGGAGCTGCACAACCCTATATGCACTGGTGGTCGAATTTTCCAGTTCTGGTTCCATCCATTCGCCACCCACCTGGGTCTCAGAGTGCAGGAGAGTTCATTTCTGGTTTATTGACATGCTATTTGTGGGAACAAAAGGATGTAAATTGCATTTGGGTGCAGCGCTGCATGACCGCGCAATTGTCAGTCAAAGTAGCACAGCACTGTTTCGCAGAAAATGGCCTGGTCAGCAAGGGGTGGTATATCCTCTGGAGGGCAAGTGGTTAATACTGGTTTGTGACCATACAGAAAACAATTATCTAGGGCAATGGTCTCCAAACTTTCTAAACAAAAGGCCAGTTTATGGTCCTTACATCTTTGGGAGCAGACTAAGGCCAGTGGGAGCATATAATGCCCCAGGTTTGGTGGTCAGTGGAAGTAAAAAAAATACATAGCACCCCTGTGGTTAGGAGGAGGATAGTGCCCCATCATTGATATTGGTATCATGTATTTATACGTGATTTTGCGCACCTGTGCTGAGCTGCATAATTTTTTTCTTATATTTGATTGGAGATCAGCTTTATTACCATTATGCATTTGCTTTTTAAATTTTGGTAAACATTTACTGCTTGTTCATCAACAACCCTGTTGTTACCTCTTTTTTATATTCCTGATATGTGCCTGTTGTACCATGTACCTCTCCATAGGCCATCTCCTCTTCAGTCTTGTGAATGCTGCTGCCAGACTCCTCTACCTTACCATTCACTCAGTGTCTGCCACCCCTCTCTGCCAATCCCTCCACTGGCTTCCGATTGCCCAGCAATAGCACATCACGCTGCCGGATCACGGAGGTCCAGAGGCCATTTTTATTAACCAGCTGGTCAGTGTACTAAGCAGCTTTAAGCTGCATGTCATTTTACCCACTGAGGATTTCTGTGAATGCTTTAAGCTGCATGTCATTCATCCATTGAGGATACCTTTTAATGTGTGTTCAATTTTATTTGGATTCTTATCAATTTAATAAACCTTTGTGAGGAATACTACACTATGGGCACCATTATTGTTTGCTCTGTATCAAGCATCTAACCCCCCAGGATCCCAGGTGACCATCCCAGGGCCCAGAGGAGAGAGATCCGTTACCAGACCCCACCGCAGCTTACATTTAAAGGGAACCTCTGATTGACATCCAATCGCCCAGATCCATAGAGGAGATTTTCCATACCAGGCTGCATCCCATTCCATTTCAGAGGGGACCTATGGCTGTTTTATATATAAAATGCACATGTAAATTGCGCTTCTGGAGAATGTGCAATTTTACTATTCACCGCACGCCACTGGATTACCTGTTTCTACTGGGATAATTAGAGTCACCTATCTGGAATATTTACCAGCTCTCCTAGAGTAACTGCCTGTCTTCTGGAATCTCCTCCATGCTCTTGAGACTGTGCTGGGAGACACAGCAAACCTGGCAATGGCACATATTGATGTGCCATCCTGGAGGAGCTGGCCTGCCTGTGCAACCTCTGTAGGGTCCAGGTATCGCCTCATGCTACCATGACCCTAGTCAAATGTAAAACTAGTGAAAACAGTCAGAAAAGATGAGTAGAGAAAAAACTGTCAGTGGCCTCCACCTGTAAAGCCATTCCTGTTTTGGGGGTCGTCTCATGGTTGCCCATCTAGTGCACCTGTTGTTAATTTCATTAACACCAAAGCAGCTGAAACTGATGAAAACCCCCTCTGCTACTTAACCACTTGCCCTCTAGAGGATTTACCCCCCTTAATGACCAGACCTCTTTTTGCTACTCGGCGCTGCACTAATTCAACTGATTGCGCGGTCATGCAATGCTGCACCCAAACAAAATGTATGTCCTTTTTTCACACAAATAGAGCTTTCTTTCGGTGGTATTTGATCACCTGTGCGCTTTTATTTTTCGTGCTACAAAACAAAAAAAGACCAAAAATGTTTAAGAAAAACTATATTTTTTACTTTCGGCTATAAAAAATATATAGTAAACTCAAAGTTAGCTATAAATTTAGACCAAAATATATTCTGCTACATGTTTTTGGTAAAAAAAATCCCAATAAGTGTATATTGATTGCTTTGTGTGGAAGTTATAGCGTCTACAAACTATGGTATAGATACTGCAATTTATGCCATTTTTTTGCTGTACAGTGCTGCACTAGTTTAACTGACAATTGTGTGGTCATGCAATACGGTACATAAATGAAATTTATGTCCTTTTTTTCACACAAATAGAGCTTTCTTTTGGTGGTATTTGATCACCTGTGCACTTTTTATTTTTGGCGCTATAAACAAAAAAACAATATTTTCTCATTTCTGTCATAAAAAAACCAAAAAAACTCAAATTTCATCATAAATTTACAACACAATGTATTCTGGTACATGTTTTTGTTAAAAAATCCCAATAAGTGTATATTGATTGTTTTTTGTGAAAGTTATAGCATCTACAAACTATGGTATAGATAATGGAATTTACACCGCTTTTACTTTCGGACTGCTTATCACATTTCTTGAGGTGCTAAAATACCAGGACAGTACAAACACCCCCAAATGACCCCTTTTCGGAATGTAGACACCCTAAGCTATCTGCTGAGAGGCATATTGAGTCCATGGAAGATTTATTTTTTTCCACACGTTTCTGGAAGCGGTTACATAAGCAGTTTGTGTTACGGCGCTGCATTACTTTAACTGACAATTGCACAGTCACGCAACGCTGCACCAAAATTAAATTTACATTTTTTTCTCGACGAATTAGCCTTTCTTTTGGTGGTATTTGATCGACTGTGCGGTTTTTATTTTTTGCGCTATAAAAAAAAAGACCGACAATTTTGAGGAAAAAAACTGTATTTTGGACTTTTTGCTATAATACATGTCCAGTAAAAAAAATTTAAAAATCAAATTTCGTCATAAATTTCGGCCAAAATGTATTCTGCGACATGTCTTTGCTAAAAAAAATCCCAATACGTGTAAATTGGTTTACGTGAAAGTTATAGTGTTTACAAATGGCGGTATACATACTGGATTTTTTTTTTATACTAATAGTGGCGATCAGCAACTTATGGCGGAAGTCAACGACTTATGGCGCCGATCAGTGACTTATGGCGGGACTGTGAGACTGCGGCGGACATTCTGACACTGGGGGGGAACTGACTTGGAGTCACTGACATCACCAGTGACACCAATACAGTGATCAGTGCAAAAAAAAAAACTGACACTGTACTAAAGGCACTGGGGAGGAAGGGGTTAACTTTTGGAGACAATCAAAGGGTTAACTGTGTGAGGGGAGTGTTTTACTAGGGGGCGGGGGTGTGTACCTCTCTGTTACAAACTGCTCCGGAAGGTTGTGTCCAGGGATCCCGGAACAGTGTGCTGAAAGCTGACAGGGAGGAGAGCTCCATTGAAAACAATGCAGCCTTCTTTTCTATCAGTGATTGCCGGCAATCGCAAAGTGCCTGAAAAGCTCAAGAAAAATGCTTCCCTGTGTAGGCGAATGCATATCTATGTATGTTTTCACACTGAGGCATTGCACTTGTGGTGCTTTGTAAAAACTTGCAGCAAATTTTGGGCATGTTTGGCGAGTTAAATAAAATGCTTCAAAATCACCTCTTCCCATTGAAATCAATGGAAAACGCATGAAAAACTCTGGGAAGCGTTTTTGGTGCAGTTTTTAAGTCAAGTGTCTTTTAAAAACGCTCAGGAAGCACAGAAAAAACACCTATGCGTTTTGTTGAGCAGTGTAAATGAGTAAACTACATTCAAATGAAAAATGTTTATTTTTTTACAGCTCTGTACTCAAAGCTGTATAACCGATTTTAACTCAGGTATGTGCACTGTTCCATAGTCAATCATGCACCTCAGTTCACATCAGTACAAACAGGGCATTTTTTTTACTCGTGCACAACAGGCCAAAGTCTACGGGACTGCAAAACAGCAGGAAAAACGTGTAAAAAATCATGGATACACTCAAAGCTGCATGAAACTGGTCTAAAAAAGAAAATATGAGATTAGAAAATTGCATGCTATGTAACTTTTATCAAATGTAGAAGCGCTTCATGCCACAAGTAGAGGAGGCTGAGTGTCTCCTTTATATTCCACAGACTGCTACATGAAAAAAGCTACGGAAGCCGCTACAGAACTGTGTGGAGGTACTGCGCACGCTCCTTAGCCTCTCACCCGTGAAGTCATATTTTGACCCGGAAGTTTTTTTTTCCGGGGGAGCTGTTTGTTTGTTGCACTCTTTAACCCGGAAACAGAAGACTGGGCACTTTCTGTAGCTGAGCATGATTCAGTGATTATGGTGGCATGACTATTGCCGGCAGTGTGGAGCAGAATGTGTGCCTTTGGGTAGTGCGGTCAATGTTCTCAGTGTGATCTCCTCTGTGTGTTGTCACACCGCCGGCAACATGGAGTCCCAGCTACAGAGCATCTTCGAGGAGGTGGTGGTAAGTCAGCGAGCCACAGAGTCGGGGCTGCTTCTACCTCAAAGTGGACCTTCATTCTATAAAGCATGATGGCCTGCCCTGCCTCCTACCTTACCCCCCAAACCTCCCTTAGAATTTACTTTTTTTTTTTTTTGTAGCTGCTTTATTTGTTCTGCAAAGCAACACTTCCTAAGTTCTTGCCTAGGTGAGAGTTTCTCCCCCAGATGTACCACAGTGCTTGGGTACTGAGAGAGCCCAGCAAGGGATCTGTGCTTGCACCAGGTCCCCAGGGATTTGGGCATACATGGGAAAGACTGTAAACAGGGAAGTCTTCAGATGGATGTGCAGATGTGTCAGCTGGCTCTGCCAGGATCCAAAAGCCGCACAGAGTTGGTGGTGCACATCTGTGACATGACATGTATAGGGCAGCGCAGTGGCTAAATGGTTAGCACTTCCCCCTGGCAGTACTAGGGTCGTTGGTTCAAATCGCAGCCACGGCACCATTCGTCTGGAGTTTGCATGTTCTCCCCGTGCCTGCGTGGGTTTCCTCCGGGTACTCCGGTTTCCTCCCACACTCCAAAGACAAGCTGGTAGGTTAGTTGGCTCCTGTCTAAATTATCCCTAGTATGTGTATGTATGAATGTAAGTTAGGGACTTTAGATTGTACACCCCTTGAGGGTTAGGGACTGATGTGAATATACAATACATATGTAAAGCGCTGTGTAAATTGACGGCGCTATATAAATACCTGAAATAAATAAATGTGCCATTGTGGTGGCACAGAGCTACCATACTAGGCGGACCAAAGTTCCGCTGTATTTATTTGTTGATTTGGGCACCGATTTAGTCCCTGGACAAGTAGTTTTTTTTTTTTCAAAATTCCACACCCCCCGTGGTGGAGAATATGACTGTAGGCGGTATGTGCAGGAGAAGAGTGCAGTGGGTATGACAGTAGGCGGTATGTGCAGAAGAGTGCAGGGGGTATGATGGTGGACAGGATGTGCAGGAGAGTATGATGGTGGACAGGATGTGCAGTAGGGACTTGAGAGGCTTGCAGATGGTATCAAGGTGGATAGTATGTGTGGGAGAAGAGTGCAGTGGGAATGACAGCGAGCAGTATGTACAGGAGAGTAGTGCAGATAGTTTGATGCCGGACATTTTGTGTAGGACAAGAGTGCGGAAGGTACGACGGTGGACGGTATATGCAGAAGAGAGCAGAAAGTGTGACTGCGGATGGTATGTGCAGGAGAAGAGTGCGGATGGTATGACTATGGGCAGGAGGTGCAGGAAGGCTATATGCGCAGATGAGGTGTGCAGAGGGTATTGCAGCATGCAGTAGGGACTTGAGAAGCTTGTAGAAGGTATCATGGTGGATAGTATGTGTAGGAGAAGAGTGCAGTGGGTATGACAGCGAGCAGTATGTACAGAAGAGTAGTGCAGAAAGTTTACACTCTTCTCCTGCACAAAATGTCCGGCATTAAGCTATCTGCACTAATCTCCTGTACATACTGCCAATTGTCATATCCACTGCACATCTTCTCATGTACAGAATGTCCGGCATCAGAGGGTATGACGGTGGGCAGTATGTGCAGGAGAAGAGTGCAGAGGGTATGATAGTGGGCAGTATGTGCAGGAGAAGAGTGCGGAATATATGACGGGGGGAGCAGGGTATGCAGGAGAAGAGTGCAGAGTGTTCGACAGTGGCCAATATGTGCAGAAGAAGAGTGCAGAGGGTACGACGGTGGGCAGGATGTGCAGGAGAGGAGCGCGGAGGGTATGACTGTGGGCAGTATTTGCAGGAGAAGAGTGCAGAGGGTATGACGGTGGGCAGGATGTGCAGTGGATATGACAGCGGGCAGTATGTACAGGAGAGTAGTGTAGATAGTTTGATGCCTGACTTTTAGTGTGGGAAAAGAATGCAGAGGATATGATGGTGGGCAGGATGTGTAGGAGAAGAGTGCAGAGCGTATGACAGTGGCCAGTATTTGCAGATAAAGAGTGCGGAGGGTATGACTGTGGCCAGTATGTGCAGATGAAGAGTGCGGAGGGTATGACTGTGGCCAGTATGTGCAGATGAAGAGTGCGGAGGGTATGACTGTGGCCAGTATTTGCAGATGAAGAGTGCAGAGTGTATGACAGTGGCCAGTATGTGCAGATGAAGAGTGCGGAGGGTATGACTGTGGCCAGTATGTGCAGATGAAGAGTGCAGAGTGTATGACAGTGGCCAGTATTTGCAGATGAAGAGTGCGGAGGGTATGACTGTGGCCAGTATGTGCAGATGAAGAGTGCGGAGGGTATGACTGGCCAGTATGTGCAGATGAAGAGTGCAGAGGGTATGACTGTGGCCAGTATGTGCAGATGAAGAGTGCGGAGGGTATGCAGTGGGTGCAGTCGGGCAGTACATGACTGTAGTGGCAGTATGCTGTGGAGAGGAATGCAGAAGGTAGGAGAGTGGGCAGTATACAGTTTGTTGGAGAGGAGTACTATGCATATGGCAGTAGCAAAATATATGTTGTAGAGACGTACAAGAAGGTATGGCACATGCTATGTGCAAGAGAGAATTGAGTGCCAGAGGGTAGTATGTGTTGAAGAGGAGATGTAACACATCCACACGTCTTGTTGGCCTATATTAATAATGAGCTGCCTCATTGGCCAGGAAATGTACAGGAAAGGGTGGACAAGCTCCATTACTGCTGAAAGTGCCTTTTGTAAAATGAGAATTGGCTGGCATTCAAGCATAGTGGGAGTAACGATAGCTGCTGCCCCCTAGAATACCTACAGCTTACAGTATATCTGCTAGCATAATGGACACTTGGAGAGAATTTAGATGGGGATATTACATTTACACAGTATTTTGAATACATGATCATGCAATTTCAGCTCTAATTTGGACATGTGTATTCACCACAAAGTACATGGAGAGCAGACTGGTGGTAAAAGTGTTTGGCAAAAAAAAAAAATAAAGTGTCAGATAAATCTAAGCTGAGGCAATGGCCCAGTGGTCTCTACTGGAGAGTTATTGGGAACTGATGTTCAGTCAGTAGCTTTCTGTGAATGGGGATGTTCTGCATGAAACCAGGGAGATGCAGAATTTCAATTTTACACAAAAATCTGTATTCTCTTTTGTCTTGATACAGAATAAAATGTTGTATACCAGTTGTGTGTTTAGTATTGAAGGAGCCTTAAATGTGACACCGACTTCTTCAGGACAAAACTGAGCTGCAGTGTCCCTGGAAATTATTGGAACATATCAGAAATCTAATTTCTAGACCCGTTACCCAAAAAACTTCTATCTCACATATGAATCTATTATTTTATTTTGTTTCAGTTAAATGTAGTCTGTTACTTTGTATTTCTTCTTTGTATCGCACAGGCCTGATGATCCTGCCAGTTCCATCTTTGTCTTTTTCATTCTAACCATTCAAAGCAGATCTGTGCTGACATAGTCAGTTTGTATCCCCTGCCTTCTAATTGGAGATATCGGATGCCATACACGCGCACGGAGTGCCTGTATCTTCTGTAGTCATTTCAGCTACCACACCCCCTGGCCAGCCTTGGTGTTTTGATTGACAGGGCTCCCACCAGTATCCTCACTATTAAAACGCCAGTGAAGAACATGTCCTCCTGCCCTGCTGTTTTGATTAACAGCGTCTCATAGCAAGCGCCTGAGTAGCAAGCTGTATCTGAGTGGGAGAGAGCAGACATGCCCCTGCTATGTGTAAAAGGATGCTGTGCGATCATGTGATGGCAGAATACAGTGTTGAAAATTGTTTTTTTTTTTTTTTAAATAAATGCAGTTTAAAATAAATAATATAATCTGTTGCATTACAATTGACTGCTTATGTACTAAATTCACAACCCACATGGGTTGTGTTGGTGCCCCTTTGTCTTTTGAAAGTATTTCACATGAATATAAATTAATGTCATTTTAACTATGTTTGATATTTTTTTGTTTTTTCATTTGTAGAAAACGGAGATCATCGAAGAGGCCTTTGCTGGGTATGTGCTTTGTCTCATGTTTTAAAGTATTTGCTTTTCCCCAAAACCAAGAAAATGGAAGAGCTCTGGTATCACAGAGGAAAATAAATAACATTTTAAATTTAACTCGATTAAGAACTCCAGGATAGGCAAAAAAAATCACCCCTTAGTACACCCCCTACACAAAAGGGGGTGTACTAAGGGGTGATTAACTAAACCGTTAATAAAATGGAGAAAATCCTTACCATTT
The DNA here is from genome assembly GCF_062004578.1 of Staurois parvus. Taxonomy (NCBI): domain Eukaryota; kingdom Metazoa; phylum Chordata; class Amphibia; order Anura; family Ranidae; genus Staurois; species Staurois parvus. The sequence continues at coordinate 5,416,502 of NW_028317961.1, read as the reverse complement.
AGGAAAAAAAAGTCTGATTGAATTTTCATGACCTCATCTCTGTAATTCAAAAGATAACAGCATCTGCTCTGCCTAGGAGGAGATGTAACAGCAGGGATTACATCATATCCTCTCCCCTCTCGCTTCAGTAAAAGGAAACTACAGTTCCCATCAACCACAGGGGCTAGTGAATGTGGGCAGATACACTAGGCCTGTACATGTTGAATGTGTCTGAGAGTCTTGGTTCGCCCACCACTGCAAGTGGGGCTAAATTACATTACTGCTTCCTGGAGAAAGAGCTACAGAAGAGATGTGCAAAGACCAGTGGCTGGGAGAATAGGAAACATAGTAGCCACCGCTCTTACAAACTGCAAACCAAAGAGAAGTAATGGTTTGATTTGAAAATGAATAGGCTATTTCAGAGCAACTACTGAGTGAACCAGAAGATGGATGATATAATCAGTGAAGGTAGGAAATGGGCAACAAGGATATATAAAGAAGTTTTTGCCCCGACTTGTGCTACAAGTCTTTGGCTTAACTTAATTCTTCCCTTTGTAGTTTTTTTTGTTTTGTTTTTCGAGTAGGGTTATACACAGGACTTTATAAGCAGCTTGTGTTTAGAATAGTTTACAAGGGATACTTTAGGGACTTGTAATCCTTAATCCTTTGTTAGGACAGACCGTGTGCACATCTAGTGTACAACTGATAATGAAGATCTACCAGCATGGTACAGACATCGTTAATATAACTACCCAGCCCTCTTCGTGTGTTTTACATAGAAGGAGAAAGTAGAGTTAGAAGTAGAATTTTTTTCATGGAGAGTTTTCAGAAAACCCCAAAAGAAAATGCTAACAGCAAATTAAATTTTTTTTTTAAGTTATGCTCGGTAAATGGCTGGAAAGGTGGAAACACACTTTAACTCCTTCACTCCTAAGGCTAAAACAAATCTTAATTCCTAAGCACAATTTTGCAACTTTGACATGTTTGTAAAATCGTACATATCATCACAACTACTTTGTACATTCAGGTGAATTATACCGCGTTTTTTTTTTTCAGGACAAATTGCGCTTTCATTTGGTGGTAAATGGTAATGGATATCTCCTTATTTTTTTTTTTTTCTATTAAGGAAAACTGGCCCATAATAGTAAAAAAAAAAAAAAACTTTTTATTTTTTTAATTTAGCTGTGTTTCTTGTTACTACCATAACCTACCACCAAAGAACAACTCAAAATAAAAATTCCAGCTCTTCACGATCGCAGCGATACCATACAGTATATGTGTATGTTATTTGTTGTTTGTACCTGTACTACAGCCCAGAAACAATAATGCACATTTTTTTTTTCTTTTTTACCTAAAACACACAGACAATAACTGATACTAATTTAAAAAAATAATAAATATATATATATATATAAATATATATATATATATATATATATCTCCTGACTTTTGTCCTTGACCCAAACACTAACCCTGGCATTGAACTAGATCAAGCTTTGATCTAGGTATTTTTTCTTTATTTTTTTAACAAACAGTTGTTTTTTTTTTTTTTTTCTTTATGCAAGGAGAGAGAGATATACAATGTTTCTCTCTCCTCCATTCAGAGAGAAAAAAAAACAAGGGGGTGGGCTGTACAGTGAATGATCACTGTGATAGCCAGTGAGAGGCTATCACAGCGATCATGTGACCTGGAATTGGAATTGGAATATCACTAGAAAGGGACCCGGGGCTCTCAGTGACACCCCACCTTTGTGCTGGGAGCACACTGTGCGGCGCGCTCCCAGCACAAAGACAGGTATGCAAATAGGCGGCCCCACAGAAAAAAAGCCCAGTTCCGTGAGGCCACATATTTGTGTTACATCTGCGTCAAGGGGTTACACAAAAGTGTGAAAATTTAAGACTAAAATATCTCAACTCTTATGTTGAGATATATAAATAATAGGGATTGGACAAATTTATGGAAACACCAGGTAAAAGAACTAAATTGTTACATCATATGGTGTTGGACCGCCTTTGGCATCCAAGATGGCCTGACTTCTCCTGGGGGTTGAAAGATATAAGTCTTGGATGGTGGATAATGGAATCTAATACCACTCTTCATGCAAACATCATTCCAGTTCTCACAGAGATGCCAGAGGTGGAAAACCACAATTTGAGAACACCAGCTGTGTGAATTGGAGCATTACTGTTTTGGTAAATGGTGCTGTCTTTGGGAAACCATGTCTGCACCATGGGGTATACGTGGTTGGCCAAAATTTGTATGTAGTCGCCGACAGTGACTCTACCTTTTGAGGGTGATGATGTGGCCTACAGAATACCAAGATATGGCTGCCCACACCATGATTGCACCATCGCCATGCTTTACCATTGGCACAAGACAGTCCTGGTTGTAAGCTTGGGACAGTGTTCGCCACATGTAAACACGTCTGTCGTTTGGGAACACCATCTGACTATATTACAGTCTTCCATTGATCGATAGTCCACGATTGATAGTCCAACGTGTTGCACCACTCTCTCCGCTTCGGAGCATTAATATCCGTCACTAGTGGTTTGGCAATTGCAGCTCGCCCGGGAATGTTTTGCTCATGGAGTTCCTGCTGCACAATTTTTGTGTATACGGGCTTTGAAAGACTGAGATTGAGCTCCGCAGTCACTTTTGCAGAAGTTGTTTTCTTATTTCGGGTTACAATCCTGTGCAGTGTACTTTTCTTTTTCCAGTCAGTTAACCACGTGGATCACGCTTATGCTTACCAGACAATGTTTTCCCGTAAACTGTATATGCCGTCATTACCTTTGATACTGTACCTCGCAACGCCGCAGCTTCAGTCACAGAGCATCAGATGAGCAGGCACCAACAATTTGCCCTCTTTGAATCTCAGTAAGCTCTGACATCACTCCATATTACTAGCAGCGCATGCAGTGAATGACGAAAATGAGGCTTCCCACCTGTTAATTTGGTCTCTTATCACACAGCATAAGCAAAAGAGTGTCGCATCACTTCCGCTTTCAGCGCGAAAGATGCAACTTTCACACCTGCAAATCATATAGTGTGTCCATATATTTGTCAGCCCCTGTGTTTTACATATGTAGTATTTTACTTATGTACTTTAGCATCCTGGATGCTCTGGCCTGTTCCTTTTCCTGCTGAAGAGTGAGTGGCATGCTGTGTCACTGGCAAAGGTCTAACATGTTAAGACTACACTGTGGCATTATCAGTACTACCTAGTCTTCAAAGGGGCAATACTGATAACGCTGAGTTTTTGCAGCACATGTGGAGGCAGCAGCATAAGTTCACATACAACTCGGGTTAATGCACTACAGTTGCCGTTTTTGAAGACATCCAAAAATGTTGAAAACCTGGATTAAAGCTCTCCGCAGACTGCAGTAAATGACTAATGCAAAGGAAGTAGAGGAATTTGCTCTACTGTGCTAATCTTTTAATGTTGAACCACAGCCAGATATAGAAAATAATATTTAATATCTTTACGTGTTCTTTAAAAATAAAAGTATTTTCATACAGTATAAGTATGTAAATCTGTCTTGCTTTTGGCTTCCGCTAATTCTGTATGCAGCAGTATTTGGAAAGAAAGGGGCATCACTATGTTGCTTTGCACAGGTAGGCTTACAGGAAAGTAAAGCACAGAGATGACATCTATTGGTGTGCTGCAGCTTCATTGTGTATTTATAGGCTGGGATGAGTTCTGGTCTAGGCTGTAATATTAGGCTGCAATGCTGCAGCATGGTCTGTAGAGTTGTTTCCATAACCATCTGTACCTGTGACATGAGGATATTAGGGGCATGGGTGTCCCCAAGGAAGGAAGACACATTAATCAAAATGACCTCTTTACTCATTTAGTAAATCGGCTGCTATCTTTGTATTGCATCCTATGTTGTCAGAGTGAGGTATGTGTGAATTAAATTACACTGCATAAAGTATGTGGGAAGGTTAGGAGATTAATTTGACTCCTGTCAGCTGAGAACAGGAAAAGGAGGCTACAACGGACACAGGATCACTAAAGTTGTACTAATGAAGATTGGAAGAAATTGCCTAGTCTGATGAGTCTTGAGATCTTTGTTGCAACATGTAGACAGGTCAGAATTTGTTAGACACAATGTAAATCTTGGGTTACAAGGTGCAACAAGATGCTAACCATATAAGCAGGCAGACAGCAAATCCTTCAGAAACTGTGCAATATCGTGTCCCCGCTGTTTAATCCATGATGTGCAAGATCAAGGTGTTAGTGATAATAAAGGCATTAAAAAGAAAAAATAACAAGCGTGTCGTAGCGTGTCATACTTATCTGCTCTGAGCAGAGCAGCCCTGATCCTCCTTCTCGGGTCCCCTGCCAGCACTCCTGGCCCTCCCTCCTGCTAAGTGCCCCCAGAGCAAGCTGCTTGCTCTTGGGCAACGCATGCAGGCTCCATTCTGAGCCGCTGCTTTGCATGTCTATTCACACACACACAGCTACGGCTCAGCTCTTCCCCCCCGCTTTATCCTCATTGGCTCTCTGGCAGTGCTGTTTCAGCCAGTGAGGATAGAGAGCTGCCGTTGCTCTCCTGCATATTGCTGGATCAAGAGGGGGCTCTAGTAAATATCGAGGGTCTGCGAGGGCTGCTGCAAACGGAAGGTTTTTTTACCTTCATGCATTGAATGCATGAAGGTTAAAATCCTTCAGCCTTTACAACCACTTTAGGCATGTAGGTTGTGTCTTAATACAAAAGAAGGTTCAATTTGAGTGTGTGTGTATGGATGTAGTAGATATCTATATTTTGATATGTTATCTTTATGTTTATTCTTTCCAGCATGTTCATGGACACGCCAGATGACGAAAGGACAAAGTTACTGAGCTGCCTTGGTGCATTCAGACAGTTCTGGGGTGACCTTCCTCAGGTAAGTACTGTCTGTAACATTGTGGCCTTGTAAGTCAATCTGCACAGAAATTGAACTTCCTAGTGCACATTATGTTAATCAGAAGACAGCCATGTTCTTCCAGTGTTACTGAACAATGATGTTGCCAGCATTCACACCCCTTTGTTTACTTTAAGCTCTCAGGGAATCTCCTGACCAGGGGCTGAACGGGGATGAGTCACCTGTGGCTACGATACTGTCAGCTAAACGGGCAACAGTGTCCTAGCTAACAAGGGTCTGAACATACACTAAGAATAGAATGTCCGTAGTGTGACTGCTCCAAGCCCCAGTGCCACCCCCTTCACATGAGAGATTCATGTACCAGTACCCAAAAAGTACATGAATCTGTCACCCACACTAACATTTGTCCAGCAGAGGACTAGGGAATTCTAAAGAATGCCACTGGTGCTTTTTATGAATTCCCAGTGTCCTTTAAGCTCTGAAATCCTATGCTGGTGGTGTCAGCCCTGCGTACTACATTTTTGATAGATTACTAAGGACACAACCTTCTCCTAATCTCCAAACTCCTCCTTGTACACAGGAAGTTGTCAGCTCACAATATTTCTGGCAAAATCAATGGACATAATTTTTCACTCTTGAACAGATATAACAAAACTCTTTTTCAACCGAATATTTAGCAGGGAGCAAATAAAAGCTCATTGTTAAGGTTTACATATAATTTAAAGTGGAAGTTCATGCTTTTACTAACTATGCTTAAGTTACCCACCCCCTTGTATCTCCTAACTACCCTGTGAAAGGAAGATGTTTATACTTCCCTATTTACAGAGCGCTCTGGTCCAGTCACAAGATCTCCTCAGTGGCTGGCTTTATGGGAGGGGCGAGATCGATGGCAGTGCTTGGGTGGTGGCGCCACCCATAGGCTTACTAATGGGCATCCATTGTTGGCTGTTCCTCCTCTCCCCTGAAGCTGCCGCTGGAGGTGATCATGTGACCGGACTGGTGTACTCTAAATGGGTAAATATAAGCATCTTCATTTCACAAGGTAGTTAAAACATGATTTAGAAGGTCGGAGGGAGCAAGTTTAAAGTTCACCTTTAGGACAAAAATAATAAATGCACATTTTTTTGCAGATAAAAACATGTTCATTTATTCTTTTTGTCCAAAGGAGCCTGTAAAGCTTTGCTCCAGGGATCAGCAGGTCTCTTGCAGACCTATCAGAATATCTGCTTGCCGTATGGGATGTACAAGCAAGCAGATGTACTGACAGGCAGCTTCAGTGAGCTACCACGGCGCTCCACAGTACTGTGGTAGTTCATTGAAAACTACAAGCCCACAGCCGTTAAGACTGTCGGGACTTAGCACTCATTCACAGAACACTGAATGAGTGACATGGCCGTATGGGCGGAGCCCCGTGTGACCACACTGTTTTCAAATCTGACAGCACAGAGAAGTTTCCCTGTACTATCTGTCAGAGGGAGTGGGGGTGGCAGGCACGGCAGCGGCTATGGGAACATGTTACATGTTCCACCCTAAAAACAGGTGGAACATGTAACATGTTCCAAAGGTGAACTTATCCTTTAAGCTTAGTTAGGAGTGGCTTGAACTTCTACTGTAGGTATTTGGGCAAATTCTTATATTAAACAGGGTAACACCATTATTTTTTTTTATTTGTTATATTTTTATTCATTTACAAACAGATTTTTTAAAAATCCATAAACATTATCATAACATTCAACAAATCCTGTTTTTCCCCCCTTCTTTTCCCTAATACATTATCCCTAATATTAATCCCTTCTCATCCCTACCCCCTCCCACCTCACCCTCGCTATCTCCTCTTCTCCTTCAGTTCTTTTATGTTAAATGTATTCTCACTTTGTTTTCTCTTGTTTGTCTTTTCCAAATCCCTTCACTACTTCATCTCATGTCGCCTTTCTCTCTGTTTATGCTCCCATTCATTCTACATATCTATTTGAAGTTTTGAATTCACACCATCCCTTCCAAGTTCTTAAAAATGTTTCCATTTTATCCTCTCCACTATAATAGAATTTCTCCATCCTATAAATGCAATCTTCTCTGGATATCCAATATATTACTCTAGGAATCTCCTGGGCTCTCCAGAACTTTGGGATCAATTTTTGCCGCATTTAAAAAGTGAAAAGTCATCTTAATCTTATACTGCTTCACCGTTAACTCAGTGTTATGAAACAAACAAGTCCATAGATCTTTCAAGATTCTTACTCCCGCAATCTCCTGTATTTGTTGTACGATATCTTTCCAGAACTTCTGTATCTTAGGGCATTCCCACGATATATGTGCCATGGTTCCCTTTTTCCCACATTCTCTCCAACAAAGTGGTGAGTTCTCTCGTTGTTTTTTATGTGCCACAATAGGTGTAATATACCATCTTACCAGACACTTATAATTATTTTCTACAATTTTCATATTCACTGCCCCATGTACTAAACTAAATATCTTCCTTTTTGCTGTTCATTTAAATTAGTTCTCCCATTTCTCCAAAAACAACGGAGAGATAGATCCGGACATTTGAGTAAATATTTTATATATACGAGAAACACTGTTTCTGTAAAGTAGCCGCACTCAACATCTGTTCAAGTGGGTACAGGTCCTTCACAGACCTTACTGGTTGTGGAAGTGGCATTACAAATTGTCTTAATTGCAGATATCACCACTCATATCCATAGAATAAATCCCTTTTGTGCTTTAATTCCTGGAAAGAACGTATTTCCCCCTCCTTCATTATTACTTTAACTGTGCTGTTCCATCCTTGATCCATTTTCCTTATGCATCCTCTTTCCTTGGTGCAAAAAAGCTTGTTCCCATAAGTGATCTCGATGGTGAATTATTTCCATCCCATTTGTCTATGCGTTATTTCCCATACTTTAAATATGTTCTGTGTTAATATACTAGTATTATTAGACAACTTCCGAAATTGTTGTGGAATCCAAATAACGTTTCCTAACGGTGCCTCACTTAGTGTGCTTTCTATTTTTACCCATCTTTTCCCTCGTGCGTTGTGTACCCAATTTACTACCCGTGATAATATTACCTAATAATAATCTCTCTTAAAATCTGGCATATTTAAACCTCCATCTAATTAATCTGTACACAGGACACCATGTTTTACTCTTGGTTTTTTACCCGCCCAGACAAATCTTGATTTTTTTTTTTTTAGAATCCCGAAATATGTCATTGGTATATATATCGGGAGCAAGTTTAAACTATACAAAATGTTTGGTACTATCACCATTTCCAAGTTTATTTTCCCTATCCAGGAGCGGGATCTTCTTGATCTTCCTCTCAATTTGTTCTTTATCTTGTTTATTAATGCAATATAATTTGCCCTATATATGTTTTTAAAAGACTAGGTCAGCTTTATTCCTAAATATTTAAATTTTTCCTGCATGCGAAAGGAAATTCCTTTTGTAATGCTATTTTCTCTAGTTTTGGGACACTAATATTTAATATCTCTGTCTTTTGAAAGATTCACTTTTAAATTTGATAGTTCTCCGTAATGTTTTAATATTCTCATTAAATTTAGTAAAGTTAGCCTGGGGTTTGCCACATAAAATAATATATTGTCTGTATATGCTACGTCTTTGTTCCACATCCCCAATCCGAATTCCCTTAATATCTATTCTATTTCAGACCGTCGCCAGTAACGGCTCTTGGGATAATATGACTAGCAGGGGCGAGAGTGGACATCCCTGCCTGGTCCCATTATACATTTTAAACCCTGGTGACAGTGAGCCATGGATCTTTACAGATGCTGTTGGATAGCTTTTTATCCACTGCACCATTCTAGGTCCTATCCCCAACACTTCTAATGTGTCCATCATAAATTCCCAGTCTAATCTGTCAAACGCTTTCTCAGTGTCTATTGACAAGAATACCACTGGGATCTTTTTCTTATTTACTTTTTGCAAAAAGAGCAGTGATCTTAATCCATTATCCCTACCTTCTCTTCCTGGAACAAATCTGAGAGTATCCACTCCGTCATTAGGTCCTTCATCCTAGTCACTAGTATTTTTGCATATAGTTTTGTATCCGTATTCAATAACTTAATTGGTTGGTAACTAGTGCACTGTGATACATCTTGCTCTTCTTTAGGGATAATTGTAATGTATGCCATTAATGATTTCATTCTCATTTCAACTCCCGCTCCATTCATGTATGTATACATTTTCGGGATTAATTGTGCCTTAAATTTCCTATAATATTTTATTGTATATCCATCTGGACCAGGACTCTTTCCTGCCATAGTATTTTTTAAGGCTATTTGAATTTCTTCCTGTGATATTGTTTTTTCTAAAGCTAGTGAACTTTCTTCCTCTAATTTGTGTAATTTAGCTACTTTTAAAAATAGCTTCCTTTTCCTTGTTCTTTCCACTTCATCTTTGAGATTCTTAGGTTTTATGTCATATAATCTACTGTAATATTTTTGGAATTCATTAGCTAGTGCAGTAGTTGAATATACCATTTTACCTGTCTCATTTCTTATTCTCTCCACGAAGTTTGCTGATTTCTGTTTCCTTAGTCTTTTCATTAAATATTTCCCTGGTCTGTTCCCCCATTGGTATCTTTCTTTTGCCACCTTGTTAAACACCTTCTTTTGCTTATTGCTCCATAAAATCCTTTAATACTTTTCAATATTCTTTTCAATATTATTTTCTGGTATAAATCTGTGTCTGACTTCTTTTTATGCAGTTGTTCTAATGCATATATTTCTATCAATGATCTTACACTCTCCTCCCTCCTTCTTTTTTTTTTTTTTTTTTTTTTTTCTTCAGCCCCTTATGAGTGCTTCCCATATTGTTGCTACCGAGACCTCCTCAGTCTCATTTGACTGAAAACATTGCTCAGTTTCTTTTTTTAACCTCAAATCTGTCTCTTGATCCTGTAGGAGTGTCTCGTCCAACTTCCACGTTTATCTTATTCTGTTCCCCTTGTAGAGAGTTTCACCATGATAGGAGCGTGGTCTGATTATATTATTATTATACAGTATTTATAAAGCGCCGATAGTTCGCTCAGCTCTGTACATTACAAAGGGGGACAGAACATGTGACAGAACAATAACAATACAATGTAAAACATGAGGGGATTGAGGGCCCTGCTCTTTCGAGCTTACAATCTAGGAGGGAGGGGATGGTGGCACAGGAGGAGATAGCTGTGGGGGATGGAGTGGTAGGAAGAGTGGAGGAGGTCGGCAAGTTAGCAGGGGGTGGGGTAGGCTTCCCTGAAGAGATGGGTTTTCAGGGTGCGCCTAAAGGAGAGGAGAGTAGGTGATAATCTGATGGGTTGGGGCAGGGAGTTCCAGAGGATGGGTGACACCCTGGAGAAGTCGTGAGGCGGGCATGGGAGGAGGAGACCAGGGAACTAGAGAGAAGGAGGTCTTGTGAGGAGCGGAATGTGCGTGCTGGGTGGTACTTGGATATTAGGTCAGTGATGTAGTTCGGGGCAGTATGGTGGACGGCTTTGTACGTCAGTGTTTTGAATTTGATACGTTGCGCAATCGGAAGCCAGTGGAGGGATTGGCAGAGGGGGGTGGCGGAGATGGAGCGGTTGGAAAGGTGAATGAGTCTGGCTGCCGTATTCAGGATCGACTGAAGCGGGGATAGCCAGCGGCGAGGCAGGCCAGTAAGGTGAAATTGATATCACTTCAATCTCAGCCTTAACTAATGACTCCAAAAGTCTATGTTCTATCATATCATCAAATCTTGAATATGTCTTATGTACCGATGAATAAAATGGGTAATTTCTTTCCCCCAGATGTTAAATCCTCCAGGCGTCCATCAGCTGACATTGATGTATTATTGTTTTAAATGGACTTTAACCGTTTACCTCCTTCTCCCTTTCCTTTAGACCAGGGTTGTTGGATGAAGATTTTACTACCCAGACCTTGGTGAATTTTAATTCAACAGATCCAAAACTCATGTAGGCACTTGTGGTGCATTTCTGTGTGCGTTAAACCACATATTGCTGCTGCACGATTTTGAAAAAAGGGTTGTGGACTTCTTTTGCTGACCTACCCACGATGTGAGCACCATATGCACATGTACAGATCTGAACCTGTTCTTGCATCAGTGTCCTCAATCCACACTGCACTTCACAGTCCCCTCCCCTTTCACAACAAGTATCCTCAGCCCCACTTCCCCATGCTAACCATATATGGGAGATTTACCATGTAACTAGTTTGTGCAGAGAGGATCTTTTCTAGAGGATCTATTTCCCCCTCCCTCCCTGATATCTCCTTGACCCTGCTACCTATACCACCCATCTCTCCTCCCCGACCGCCTTTCGCTTAAAACCCCTTGGCCTATTTCTAGCCCTGGAGTCAGATGTGGTTCTTTTCCCACTGTTGACTCCTCTCCCAGGGTGGGACTCGTGTGTACATCTAACCAAACCCCCATCTTCTAATCTTTGGGTCCCGGAATCGGTACCTAGTACACCTCCTGGTACCCCGCCGTCTATTTATACTATTTATAAATACTCTCTGCTTTGCAGTCCGCATAACTCTTTTTATCCCCTGCCCTACCCCACCCAACCATGCCCACTCCTTATTTCATTATTTTTTGGAAACTAATTGCCACTTCTCTTTCCCTAATTCTCTACACTCCTTAGCCCCTACAGCCCATCCCGGTATGTCCACTATCTGTAAGTCAAGTCTTTCACAGAAGTCCCAAAAATCATTTGGAAATCTCAGTTTCACAGATTGTCCGTGTTTCCAGCCAACCAGACATGCTGGAAACCCCCAGTTATACTGGATGTTTTTTCAGCGCATTTGCTCCAGTAATGGTTTCAGTGATCTTCTCCTGGCCAGCGTCTCTGGCGCCAGATCTGAAAATATTTGTAGATTTTATTTTTCCATGTTTTATTGCAGACATCCCTCCTAATCTTCTTCCAGATATTAGCTTTATCTTCATAATCGTGCAACCGTACAACCACGTCTCTGGGGGTTTCTGGTGGCATCCCTTGAGGTCGTCTTATCCTATGGACACTATCTATTTTTTGTTGGGCTGACACTGATCTGCCTATCAAGGGATTAAACACTTTTCTCATTTCATCCAGCAAATCTTCTCCATTAGAAAACTCTGGTAGGCCCCATTTCTCAGATTGTTCCTTCTGTCTCTACTCTCTTGATCTTCTAGCTTGTATGATAGCTTCCTTTTGCTCTCTTTGTATTTCTTCCATCTGCTTTTTCAATTTAATAATTACTTGAGAATGTTTCTCTATTTTTTTCTGTTTCCTCCACTTGTGTGAGAACTTGTCCCATGTCATTATGTAATACCGCCATTTCATTTTTTATAGAGTATTCTAATTTCGCAAACATTTCTGCAATTTCCGTTTTTGTGGGCATTTGCGCACTTGCTCCTTGTTCTTCTATATTTTCTGTTTCTACTTCGCTTTCCATATTTAAAGATTATTTACTCTGATTCATGCTCAGTATTCCTGATGACAATTTGGGTTGATCTCCTTTATTATTTCCCGGTTCGTATCTTCCCTTTGCTCCCTGCTGTCTCCCTGGGGTGTGACCCTCTGGGCTTTTCTCCTGCAACGGCATATATTTTATAGTTGTGCTTGCGCTTGTTTGGGGTGTTTTTTGTTCCCCTTCCTTTTACGGATCTATTCTTCATTATATTAAATTTTGGCTCCTCGTTTAGCACTCGAAAAAAATGTTTCCAAAATTGCAATCATTTTATGAGACCTGGGTTGACATATAACTTTCCCCCTCTCCTCTTTAAGTCCACTAGGTGACCCCTGATTTTTGCTTTCTTCCTCCCCATCCACTGTTAAAAAAAAAAAAAAGTTATGAGCTTTATTCCACCGGCATACCCCCTTACGTACTGTACAACAGTCTATAGGGATATGCCACTTCTGTGGCAACTCACCACCGCCTCCAGCCTCCTCGCAGTAGGACAGCTCGGCCTCCACTCCAGGTAATAATCTGCCTGTCATAGTTGCTGGGGTGGCCAAACATGCAAAGGGGTCACCCTCCGTGTGTGTCTCCACTCCAGCGTCCAGTGTCGGCTCCTCTCCTGCTTTCACGCAACAGCGTCTCACAGGATTCCCCCACCACTGTCACGTGAATGCTCCCAGCGTTCACCGCACCACCGCGCCGGCTCTCCCTGCCTAGCCAACCGGGAGCTCGGGCTCTCCTCTCTCTTCGGGGACATGCCGCCTCCACCACTGGCTCCGCACTAAGGAGGGACACAGGAGGGCAACCAGAGCATTATCTTTGGCGGTTGTCAGGAGCACCTTACCTGTGCGTCCTGTTGGTGCCATGTTCAGGCCCCTTCCCCCTCCTCCTCCTGAGCACCATTGTTTTATCCACAAACACTGCTATGGCCGTTGGTGTTTTAAATTCTTGCTGACCATGTAATTACCAATTTAATTCTTGCATATATGCAGTGGCTTGGCAGGTGGGCCTTATGGCCAGCCACTGCACATATGTGTCCTTGGGGATCTGAGGTTCTGTGCTGAGAGCACTCTCCCAGCACAGAGTTGTTGCTGATAGTTCCCGGCCACCTTTGTGAGCAGATCAGCACCCATAATGTGGCAGCAAATTACAGAGATTGCTTGATTGGTAAGCCACCTGAACTTCCCTGTGTTAACACCCACCTTAATGGCTGCCTGTAAGTGGCAGGAAAGGGGTAAAAATAAAGCTCTTAATGTTTAGTGTTTTAAATTGAAATTAAATCTGCTCTCAGGCTAGGTTCACACCTGTGGGGGTAATTGCCACAGCGAGACCTCACCTGTTCCTGCAGCCACAACCAGCAGCACAAAAAAATGTACTGCCACTCAAGGAATGTGTGGGGGTGCCATTAGTCCTAATGGCAACTCCACGCATCAGAAACCACAGCGCTGCTTCCTGCACTAGGAATTGCACTGCACTTGTGGTTTCTGAGCGAGCACCGCTTTAGAAAATGGTGCAGGGACCATTTCCCTGCGTTTTCAGGAGGCACATTAGCCCATTCAAATTAATAACCTGTCATGCCTGTGTAAAACGGGACTTACTTAGACGCGCAAGTGTGAACCTAGCCTAACTGAAATGAAGAATAAAGATGACTTAAATTTTTTACTTTTTCTTTTTGTGTTCTGGTTTTTTTTTTATTTTTTTTGTCGACAAACCATTCATTCTGTAAGCAATTTTTAACATTATACATTATGTTCTTCTGTGTTTAGGAATCTCATGAGCAATGTGTGCAGTGGATTGTGAGGTTTATACATGGGCAGCACAGTCCGAAAAGAATCTCCTTCCTCTATGACTGTCTGGCAATGGCTGTGGAAACTGCTGTACTTCCTCCAAAGTATGTACACCAACTCTGAACATATGCTTGTGGCTGCTAATCTTTTTGGAAGCTGTCTTTGATGAGCCTTTGTTAGAGTGATTTATTATTTTAATTAAAACAAGTGAAAAAATTGTGCGCTGCCAAATATAAACAAAAAACTCAAAAAAGAATATATACAAGCTGCTGCAAACACATGACAAACACGTGTTCATTACATGTGAAATAATATAGAGCTAGTATGAAGTGCTGCGCTGCTCAAAAATCATAAAATATGAAAAACATAACATAGTCCAAATAACCTATAACAACTCCAATGTGAAAGTCCACACAAGAGAAGAAAGAAAAAAACTCTTCAGCAAATCCAGATGAAAAAGGGCATCTCCCTACTGGTGACTGAACCCACAATCCTAGTGCTGTAAGTCTTTGAATGGTGTGCATCACCACAGTGAACATATAATTTAGGTGGACCATCACCTTCTCATATTGACCCATATGAGAAACAGCTCAACCAGACATCTCCCCTTCTAGTGGGGGTAACACATAGGTTTCTCTTCTATGGATAATCCTCCCCTCGTGTGACCACTGTATCCTCCAAATGAACCTGTCAGCGATATGGCTGGCTCTGTGGGTGGAACTCAACAACCATAAAGACAACCATAGTGCAGCACGTTTCTTAAAACTTCATGTGGTTTATTAAAAATATGCACTCACATGGTAACAATAAAACTGCAGTACAGATCATGCAATACACTGAGTAAAGTGTCCTACTTTGCTAAACTGCGAACAAGGGACTAAAAACCTGATAATTTCTAACTCTACCCTATCTAAAAGTTTTTACACTACCTCAAGTTAAAATGCTTTAAGAGTGAGGTTCTTTATTTTAATGCAGTGTGGGCTTTTGCTTAAGATCCCTGTATATGTAGTAGAAGTGAGGCCATTCTACCTGTAGTAAAATTAGTTGATCTTGATCCATGCATTATACATGCTACCAAATAATGGCATTTTTAGAGCCATAACAACATTTTACTTGCTATGGAGCTACAATTAAAATCTAAATTAGTTAATTTTTTTTGGCTGGATTTTGGCTTATAATATGCAATATAACAATATGGCAAAAGCCTTGCTGTGACTATTGTGGCGATCCCACGGCTGTCACCAATATGTGACGAACACGTCGTCAGACCCCAGCCCTTCTCACCAAACTTGTGACCGAAGGACTAGCCAATCTAAAACCGCGATGTCACGTGCGTAACAATGCCACACCCAGCTGCACCCTGCACAGCGATTTTTCCAGCTAATTGGACCGCAATCTATGTACCGGCAGCCTCAGCGATTGTTACTGGGTCAGATTAATTACGCAATTAACCCTTCACACTGCCACCACCTCCTTTTTGTACAGAGAGGAAACTCGGCAATATCAGCTATAACACTATAATGGTTGAGATAATTGTCTGTATAACACGGTCACCGCAGCTCCCTGCTGTGCCCTGGCCTGTGACACTCCTAACAAGCAGGCCATATGTCAGTGTGTATGAACAGAGAGGAAGGGGGGAGAATGAGGGGACAAAATGGAGATTTCTGTAACAAAATGGAGGGCTTCGTCTTTCACTGTGTGTATGCTTGTTACAACTATACTTACCAGTTTTCTAGAATCTAAATTAATATCTTAATGTCAGGATCTATTTATATGGTTTATGTGAAGTAACACATGCTGTTTTCTAATAAGGATTGATTTGGTCTGTCTAGCCAACTCAAATATTTGAAGTTTGTAATCCTCTACTTCTAGCCTTTCCAGTTTCCTACATTCTAAAATACAAGCATCCATCCATGAAAATGGATGCATCCCACATCTAAAAGTAAAGCATGAGTGTTTGCTCTGGTGTCAATCTTTTTGTACTGATAATGACCATTAACAACTGTGATGAAAGGCTCATATTTCTTAATAAAAAAAATTAAACTAGTAAATGTTTTTTGATGTTTAAAGCGAGTTTGCTTTGCTTTACTTGTTTCAGAATGGTATGTGAAGCATTGGTAAATTCTGATGCACTGGAGTGGGAGAAAACACAACTTTGGGTGCTGACATTTAAACTTGTACTAAAAATCATTGGTGGAGTTGATTATAAGGTATGTGCCATGTTTCCTTTGATTTTCTCATATGCTTTGTAGTTTAGTTTTAAAATGTTCATCCAAAAATTAAATTGAATGGAATGATACTAGATTAAAATGGATTTTTCTGCAGTTCATGAGACTTCCCCTTACTTGCTATCTCCTTAACATTTTCATCAAACAGTAAGTAAGCTGGAGTGATGGCTTTCACAAGGTTTTGAAACCTAAGAAAACCAAAATATATTTATAAGAGCTGACTGCTCACTTCATGCAGTTGGTTGAAGCACACATTACTTATTCATGATCAATGGTATGGTTTTAAGTAAGTCAGACTGAATTGCAGCACTTCATGAGCTATAGAAAATGGTATATTCACTGTACTCTGATCTCACATATCTGTAGAGTTATAAAGAGGCACTGCTTGTTTGTTTAACTAGGTGTATCAGTGGATGACCTTTTATTACATGACGGAAAAAAGTTTGTGTGACTTGTAGCGTGCTAATAATGTGTTGTTAAATATATATTACATCTACTAGTATACATCTGATCAGCTACAATATTCCAAAAGTACCATGTATTTTTTATTTTTTTGTATGCCTTTTGTATGTGTGATGCTCAGTTGTCTTATCGGGCCCCTTTCACATGGGCGGACCGATCGTCAGTTTTTTAGGTGGACCCGATCGAACCCTCTGTTGACCGCTATGGAGCGTCGGATGTCAACAGACATGTGTCCCTTGACACCCACCGACATGCGATCCGATCCTGCCTGCTAAAAACGGATGGGTGGGGATCCATTCCCCATCTGTCTAGCGCAGTCGTCTCCAAACTCCGGCCCGGGGGCCAGATGCGGCCCTTTGTTTGCTTTTTATCCGGCCCTTGTGGCATTATTCCCCTCCCCCCACTGACAGCAGCAGTGGGCCATAGTTCCTATCACTGACACCAATGATGGGCACTATTCCTTCCACTGTCACCAATGATGGGGCACTATTCCTCCCACTGACACCAAGCACGGGGCACTATTCCTCCCACTGACGCCAAGGACGGGGCACTATTCCTCCCACTGACGCCAAGGACGGGGCACTATTCCTCCCACTGACGCCAAGGACGGGGCACTATTCCTCCCACTGACGCCAAGGACGGGGCACTATTCCTCTCAAGGATGGGAGACTATTCCTCCCACCCCACTAATACTAATCATGGTGCATTGTTTACTCCCAAGCCAGGACGTTTTTCTATTCCCACTGGCCACAGTCCTGCACCCCTATAGTTTGAAAGACAGTAAACTGGCCCTTTCTTTAGAAAGTTTGGAGACCCCTGGTCTAGCGGATTGGATGACAGTTGGATGGAAATGGACAGAAGGTCTGTTTCCATCTGACCACCCCATAGAGAACAGTGGGCTGTGTCCAGGTCCACTCTGCAAGAGCAGAGCGGACACGGACCTGTCATCTGCCTGCTCAGCGGGGATCAGCGAACAGATTCCCTGCCTAGCAGGCGGATCCGATGCCGGTGTCCACCCCGTGTAAAAGGGGCCTTCATCTTGTTATGGTTTTATGAATAGCAATACATTTTATCTTGACTTTGAGACGCTTTACCACACCGTTCTAACTTCTGGGCAAAAATGGTAAATGATGTTACACCAAAGAGTCTGTATTGCTTTTTCTAATCTTGTGAGTACCAAATGTACAACTGTTAGCATTGTTTTTTTTTTTACTTAATTGCTCCAGCTGTTTACACATTAGTGCAGTTAGGACATTTTTTTTAAAAATGGGAATTTTCATTTTATTGGTAAGCCTCATGTTGCAATGTGTGGTTTCCTTCTTTCACATCTAACTTGTAAACAACAGTCTCGCTATCTCTCTGCTTACATTACTGCATAGGGAACTGATCCCATAGGAGAAGGCATGTCTGGAGCCTCTTTCACACAGGCTTTCGATCAGGTACCCCTGACAGTTTTTAAGGCTTACCTGATCAGAAAGTCTGTGGACAGACGGATGTAAACTGAGTTGTGTCTCTGCCACGTTTCATCAGCAGGTGATGCTATGTTTTAGGGAATGTGGACAACTTTGAGCTTTTCTCTAGTAGTTAGGAAATCTTGGCTCAGCTTTCAATTGACCTCTGAGCTTTTGGACTCCTTGATTCCCTCCTTGGCCCAACATGCTCTGCTGCTAAACTTTTAACACCCCCATCCGTTCTGTGCAATTTTCCCGTTTTGTCACTTTTGGTTTTTCTTTTCTTTTTTTTTTTTTCTCTACTGTTGATCTTCAAAATGTGTATGTTGCTCTTGACCTCTGATTCATTGTCACTAGGTATTATTAATTTGTGCAAATCAAACATTTTGAACAAAAAATAAGTTTATGCTCTGACCATAGAACTCCTTTAACAAGCAGAATTACCATGGTAGAAGTGTTGCAAGTCAATATATAACTGTCTGTAGCCTTCTAATACATTTTTATTATCCATGTTTGGCATATTAAGGTTTTCCATTTTGTCATCTTTTATTCTTAGGGTGTCCGGGACCTTTTGAAGGCAATACTGGAGAAAATTCACACTATTCCCAACACTGTGAGCTCTGCTGTTGTACAACAACTTCTAGCAGCAAGAGAGGTAACCGTTATCTATGGCAGGCATTGATAATCTACAACTGTTTTCTGTTTGTCTTTATGTACAGATATGTTTATAAATATTTGTGTTCCTGTAGTCTGCCTTATTGATTCATATAGTTCTGAATTGGTTCATATAGTTATGTGTCTCTGTTTAGCATTCATAGCTTGTGACAACCAGCTCCTACACAGCTTGATTACACACGTTCTTTACTGGATATAGACAATTGAGGATTCAGGTTCTCATCACTATATATGTCCCATCATGTTTTGTAGCAATATAATTGATATTGCATACAATGAATAAAGACAGCTTGACTACTGCAATTTGTCGGATATTGAAAATGTTCCTCAAGTGCTGGCTTTATTTTCTTTCTGATACCACAATTGTCAGTGATTCCGTTTTCTTGGAAATTCTGACAAGGTGACTCTTAAAGGCTAAGTTTACCTTAGAAAAAAAATAAAATAAAACAAAAACCCAACATTTTGCTGGAAAAAAAAATGTGAATTTATTATTTATTTATTTTTTTTACTCTGCAGCATGTAAGGCATTGCACCCATCATCAGCAGATCACAGATGCAATGCCAGGATCCTGCAGACTCTCAGTACACTATTTGCCTGTACCTCTTACAGGCAGACAGATACTGCATTGCAGGAAGAATCAATGAACTACACAGCTCTCACCAGTGCTCTCGTAGTTCAATGAGAACTACAAGCCATCGGCTGCGGTGGACAACTGGACTTAATTCATTCTCAGAACACGGTCCCGCTGTTTTTAAATTCTGACAGTGTGTGCAGGGAGATGATCCTGTGCTTGTTGTCAAGGAGGACAGAAAGGGGGAATTGGGTGGAGAGGAGGCAGCATTAGAACATGCTACATGTTCCAGCCTAAATATGGGTTGAACATGTAACAAGTTCCAAAGGGGAGCATATCCTTAAAGCTGGCCATAGATGGATTGAAATTTAATAACAGTTCAGCAGGCAATGGCCAGATTTCAGTCCCATGTGTGGCCACACCCACTTGCCTTGTTGGAAAATCTTTCATAATTAGTGGCTGCAGTATAGTCTGACAGCAGAGTGTCCCTACTGCCAGAATACATTGTCTCAGTGAGGAGGATTCCTTAGTCCACCTTGATTGTGTGGATGGAAGAATCCATATTGTAAATTTTTTGTTTTTTTTTGTTCAGCCTGAAATACCGACAGAGATTTTGGGATGCAGAGTCCTCAGTCTCTTCTCTATTGTAGACCTAGCTGGACTCACACATTGAGCAGGAAGGGCTTCATGTTCATTCACAAACACAGACATAGTGATGTAATGCCAATTCTTGTTTACTGTTTTATTTATGAATGAACACCAGGTGATCAGCATTAATTACCTGCTGTTCATGCAAGACAAGCAAAGGATCAGTTAATTATGACATGTCAAATTTAATGATCCTCCACTGTTTTCACATTTATTTCTCCTATCCTCTCTGCTGTAGACGGGGAGAGAACAGGAGGGGATTGGAGGACACAGTGGGATCCAGACTGTGCGGGGGATGCAGCATTTTATTCTTTACCGATGCCCAACAGGGAGGATCACTGTCAGTGGAATGGCAGGTCTCGGTCCTCGGGAGGAGGGGGTGTCACTTTCTGAGTGAATAGCTATGATAAGGGGCTTATTAGCCACTGGTCATAGCTGTTAATTTGTTCAGCAAAGTCAGAAGAAAGTCAGGTCCATAAATATTGGGACATCGACACAATTCTTACATTTTTGGCTCTATACACCACCACAACGGATTTGAAATGAAATGAACAAGATGTGCTTTACCTGCAGACTGTCAGCTTTAATTTGAGGGTATTTACATCCAAATCAGGTGAACGGTGTAGGAAGTACAACAGTTTGCATATGTGCCTCCCACTTGTTAAGGGACCAAAAGTAATGGGACAGAATAATAATCATAAATCAAACTTTCACTTTTTAATACTTGGTTGCAAATCCTTTGCAGTCAATTACAGCCTGAAGCCTGGAACGCATAGACATCACCAGACGCTGGGTTTCATCCCTGGTGATGCTTTGCCAGGCCTCTACTGCAACTGTCTTCAGTTCCTGCTTGTTCTTGGGGCATTTTCTCTTCAGTTTTGTCTTCAGCAAATCAAATACATGCTCAATCGGATTCAGGTCAGGTGATTGACTTGGCCATTGCATAACATTCCACTTCTTTCCCCTAAAAAACTCTGGTTGCTTTTGCAGTATGCTTTGGGTCATTGTCCATCTGCACTGTGAAGCGGCGTCCAATGAGTTCTGAAGCATTTGGCTGAATATGAGCAGATAATATTGCCCGAAACACTTCAGAATTCATCCTGCTGCTTTTGTCAGCAGTCACATCATCAATAAATACAAGAGAACCAGTTCCATTGGCAGCCATACATGCCCACGCCATGACACTACCACCACCATGATTCACTGATGAGGTGGTATGCTTAGGATCATGAGCAGTTCCTTTCCTTCTCCATACTCTTCTCTTCCCATCACTCTGGTACAAGTTGATCTTGGTCTCATCTGTCCATAGGATGTTGTTCCAGAACTGTGAAGGCTTTTTTAGATGTCGTTTGGCAAACTCTAATCTGGCCTTCCTGTTTTTGAGGCTCACCAATGGTTTCCATCTTGTGGTGAACCCTCTGTATTCACTCTGGTGAAGTCTTCTCTTGACTGTTGACTTTGACACACATACACCTACCTCCTGGAGAGTGTTCTTGATCTGGCCAACTGTTGTGAAGGGTGTTTTCTTCACCAGGGAAAGAATTCTTCGGTCATCCACCACAGTTGTTTTCCATGGTCTTCCGGGTCTTTTGGTGTTGCTGAGCTCACCGGTGTGTTCCTTCTTTTTAAGAATGTTCCAAACAGTTGTTTTGGCCACGCCTAATGTTTTTGCTATCTCTCTGATGGGTTTGTTTTGTTTTTTCAGCCTAATGATGGCTTGCTTCACTGATAGTGACAGCTCTTTGGATCTCATCTTGAGAGTTGACAGCAACAGATTCCAAATGCAAATAGCACACTTGAAATGAACTCTGAACCTTTTATCTGCTCATTGTAATTGGGATACTGAGGGAATAACACACACCTGGCCATGGAACAGCTGAGAAGCCAATTGTCCCATTACTTTTGGTCCCTTAACAAATGGGAGGCACATATGCAAACTGTTGTAATTCCTACACCGTTCACCTGATTTGGATGTAAATACCCTCAAATTAAAGCCGACAGTCTGCAGTTAAAGCACATC